>NW_018243386.1:88327-92186 GCF_001263595.1 Phalaenopsis equestris | reverse complement strand
ATATATAGGATTGAAAGCAATCCAAATGAAAAAGAGAAAAGAGAAGAAAGAAAAAAAATATAAAGGTGAGGAGAAGCTTGAGGAGATGCCTAATCAAAAATTGGCTTCACTTGACCTACCTAAAGGAAAAATCTAAATACATTCCTAAACTTATATTTATGGATTAGCATCTTTTACTAATAGTGTTCTCATGAAATTCCTATCATTTGAATATTCTAAATGACTTGATATTACAACATCTAGTCATTCTTGAAATGAATAGAAAACTAGAACTCTTCAACTTGATGACTAGATAATCTTGTACCTACAGAGTTAATTTAATTACTTGAATTTTTTCTGAAAATCTCACTATGATATTTACTTAAATCAAACTTATAGTATTTTTGAATTAAAACTTTACTACAATAGATCATAACTTTTATGTAGTACTAAAATTACTTGAGAACAAGTAATGGTTAAGTTTAGAGGACTTGGACCAAAGGAAAATATGTTGAGATTTTCATACATATTTTATACTAATTTTGATGATATTGCACTTTAAATAAGGGTATTTTTAATGTTTTTTTGCAGGTATAATGAATTATGGTCATTGGAGCAAAAAAAATAAAAACAGTGCAATTTGGAGCAAAAACGACCAAGAAATGAAATTTTCCCCTATCACCTTTCGATAAGTCTTTCGATGCTTAATCTCTTTTACACTTCTTGCATATTTTTGAGTAAAATTACACTTTAAAGCAATGTTGTTTTGATGCTTATTTTGTAGGGCTATTTGTTACGAACACAACACAACTGAAATGGGGCGAAACGAAGCTAAAATGGAAACAAATGGAGCGAAATGGTGGAGCTGCACATTCTGCTCGCCGACGGCACCCAAAACGGCGCCGACGGTGAGATTTCCGTGAGAAGACAGAAAAATGACAGAAAAGCTCGCCGACGGTGCCCTCGAGCCCGCCAACGGCGCCCGTGACGACTATGGACCGACTTTTGGCGCTTATGGGCAGAAATTCAACGTATTTGAACGCTTTTTGAAAGGATTCTTGTGGCAACTCTTCAAACTTCGTCCCTACACTTTAAAAGAATAAATTTAGGTTAAAAAAGGGGATTTTTGTGAGAGGAATGTTAGAACAAGTGTGGAGAAAGTTTAGGGTTTTTAGAATAGGAGTAGAAATGTAGATTTCTACCTTTTTGGAGGGAATGGAGATGAGATTTTGAGAGAATTTGTAAGGAGATGTTCTAGCATTGCATGGATCGGGGGGAGACTTTGTGGGAGAGATATTTGTCTTTCTTTCAAAGTGAAAAAGCTAAGTATTGTGTTTTTCATTATCTTTTGATTTTTGGAAACACTTATTTAGTGGATTCGCTTTGGTTAAATGAAGTTTCCGTTGTGTTTACTTCGTGCTTTCTGATAGGCTTCTCTTACTCTCTCTTCTTGTTTGGAAATAATGGTATGAGAAGATTATGTCGTTGTTTTCATTTTACCTTTCTTATGTAATGAGTAGAATTCATGTTTAGGATTTTGTGGTGCATGTTAGAAGTGGATTTAATTATCAATGTGATGATTTTACTTGCACTTTATTTACATTACAATAATGGTCTGTTGTAGTGTTAAAATTCGTTGTAATTGCATTAAGACCCGAGATGGCTGTGTAATTCTCAATAAAGTAGAGCCACATTCAGATTCCATGGATGATTAAGTTCATGGGAGTTAAATGCAAATAAATAGGGAAATATACTTTGATGGGCGTAGAATTAGAGATTTTAGGGTGACAGACTAAAATCCCCAATTTGGTCCTATTGTTTGAGTACTAAAGCGAAGATGTTAGCCCTCAGGTGAGGGGAACATGGGAGCTCCGAAGTGAGAGTCGGTATCCTCCCAGCCTAACCACGGATTCAATAAACAAGGATAGGATTAGTCAATGTTCTTTATGCCTGGAACAAAGGGTTAAGGATAAGATTGCTCCTATTTGGCACATACAATATTTCATGCATCTCATTCCTTTACATTATACAATTCATTACATAAGAATAGTAGTTTTTAATATCTCAAATTCTCTAAACCAATTCATCCAAAAAGGGTTATCTTTAAAATTAATATTTGTATTTAGTTATAGTTACTATCTTTACATTTAACACTTTCATTTAAGAGTAATTGCTAGATAAAACATCATTTTAATCGACATTCCAAACTAAGGACTAATTGTAGTAGACTAGGATTTGACTAAGGACCTCATACCGAGATAAGTATACTTGCGTTTGAAATTGTGACGTTACAAAATCATTATAAATATATAAATCTGGGTTCATAAATTCTTGCATATTAAAAGTTCAATCAAGTTTTTGGCGCCATTGCCGGGGATTTAAATCTTCTAGTAGTGGTGTTAAATTCTTGTATTTTTAAGCATATATAAAGTCGCTGTGAGTTGTGCAATTTAAGCCCTAACTCGTGTTAAGATTCCGAGGTTGTCATCTGTCACGACCTAAATCTTCACATCTTCCAGGCTATTTGTGTGATCGTTTCACATGAATGTAAGCCCTAAAAAATAAAATTGAAATTGACAGGATGAAACTCATAAATATTTCTCCTCAAACCTGAAGCCAAACATTAGGATAGTTTGGGAAGTCAACGAGGTTCTCCTTAGGATCCATGACATCCCCCAGTTCCTCTTCATTTGGATTCCTCAACAATGTTCCAAATTTGAGACTTTTCTCATTTGACACTCCTTTGTCTGATCTCGTAATCGTTGTAAAGTCCTATCCTTTTGACCTCTTTGAAGATGACATTCCCTGATTTTTATCGAGAGTTTTATTAGGTGACTTCAGTCGTTTAAGATGTAATTAAATATAGGGGCTTAACCTTATAGGAAGCTTGTCCGAACCCAGCTTAATATAAATCTTATTTAATTCTTCATATTAAATAGGGAAACTTATGGGTGGCATATTAAATAGTTTTGCAGACCAAATGGATGTCATGTATTTCTTAGTTTATTTGATTGATCCTCATCCTCAAGTCTTGTGGCGCATGTAAATTAAAATGTCCTTCTGAAGCGGGTGACGGGACTTCGATTCCTATAACTGACAGCTTCTTATGGGCAATTCCAAAAAAGAAACATAGCGTTGACAACCACTTAACATGAACTTAAGTGGGTCCTAAACCAAATACAGGATTCATCGAAACAATCTTCTACATATACCGGAGAAGACAGATGGAATGAAGTTTGGAGCAAATCATCCAAGAAAATACTGAACCAAATCCGGAATGCATCAAGGTAAACCTCCGTTAAGAGTCTTCAGCATACTAAGCCCGGGACGAAGATTTCGCCAGGAGATCTGTCATCATCAATGACAAAGAAGAAGAAGAAAAACATCACTACAAAGATTGATAGCACAGGGAGTAGGATAGGGGCTGCCTCTACTAGATTGGTTGTCTCAGATTCATGGAAGAAAATCCTCGAACCCCTGACTTTGTATGATTATCTTTTTGTCCCTCCGGGGTCTCATGAATATAATAATTGTGATTTCAGCTACATTTTAACTGTTTCTAGTGATAACGTAACTGATTATGATCAATCTTACTTCAATCTCGTTCCCCTAAATGATCCTCAAATTGTACTCAAGTCCAATGAACTCATTATCAAGACTAAAGAAGACATTGATGACATCGCTTACGACAACACCTGGAGCGAGGAGCCAATTCTCGAGCACCACGGTACACCGCTTGCCATCAACCAAGATCTTTCCGACAAAGACGAAGCACCAGAAGATTCAACAATGATATCTCAAGAAGAAGAACAAGAAGAAGAAATTACAAAGAGCAGAAAAGTGTTACCACCAAGAACAGCTCCAACAGATAAAGGAAAAC
>NW_018243386.1:81099-88317 GCF_001263595.1 Phalaenopsis equestris | reverse complement strand
CGCGAGAGGAGATAGCCCCACCACCACCAGTGGAAGAACCACATGATCAAGAGAAAATCAAAGAATCATATAAAGTAGACTACAATGTGCTAGCTCATCATAGGAAGTTGTCGGCCCGATTAAGCATCTACGTCGCTCTGATTCTGTTAAAGGAGATGAGAGAGTCTCTAGTTATAGCTTTTCTTAACCCAACGATTTTCTTAGCTTAGTTGGCCAGCACATCCTCAAATGAAGTTTGCTCGTTGAAAGAACAGCCTGGGGTAACCCTCACAGATGAAGACTTGCTACTTGGTACCTCCGACCACAATCGTCCACTCCACATCTCCGTCAACATCAATAGATTTATGTAGTCCAGAATTTTAGTAGATCCTGCAGCATCTCTCAAATTGATGATCCTACGGACATTGACCTATTTGGACATCGAAACTCAAGAACTTATGGTCGATAAAATGATGTTTAGAGGAGTCAATCAAAAGGGAGAGAGAGCCCTTGGATCGATTACATTGCTTATAAAGGTTGAAGAACTCATAACAACTGCTAAATTTCATATCATGGATGTAGAGACCTCTTTTAACGCTCCACTGGTCGACCATGGATTCATGAACACAACATGGTTCCATCGTCTCTACACCAATGCATTAAATACTGCAAAGAGGGACAAGAAAATTGCATCAAAGGAGACCTACAACCATTTTCAGTTCATGAAGTTGGTATTCATAAAGACGCTGCCTACTACGCGCCTCCAAAAAAAACTGTCTTCTCCCCCAAAATTGTCACGAACAAAGATGAAAATTCAAGAAAATCACAAAGAGGAAGCCATTCAACTTCGCTTCAGCAAGCTTCAACCACTCTCTTACAATGAGTTGGTGGAGGTTCTTCTAGTTCGTGCACCCGAGGTCAAGGCTGGAGACGTGGATGAGGAAGAACCAATTTAATTATCGAACGGACTAGGCCAACCATTAATATTGGTAATGGAGACAATTCTGAAGACAAAATAATGATGACAAAACAAAAGAAACCTTAGTACGAGATATTTTTAGAAGATGTAGAGAAGAATGAATATTAAATAATGTACGATCGGATAAACCACTATGTGAATGCTATGACCCTTACTCCGATTCTCCCTCAAAAGATCGAGAGTTTAGAGGTCAAGGAAGTCCTTAGTGTTTGTTCAAAGCCAATCAAATTTTATCTCGCTTCTACCTCTACTGAGCTTGAAAAACATGTAAA
Source organism: Phalaenopsis equestris (assembly GCF_001263595.1). Taxonomy (NCBI): domain Eukaryota; kingdom Viridiplantae; phylum Streptophyta; class Magnoliopsida; order Asparagales; family Orchidaceae; genus Phalaenopsis; species Phalaenopsis equestris. Next base: position 87,087 of record NW_018243386.1, on the reverse strand, counting down.
TTTGGATGATGATCCTAATGATTTAATGGAATTACCTTTTGGTTATTTTGCTCCTTGTGTAAAAAAGTTAATTCAACAAGGACACTTACCAAAACAAATTACCAAAACAAATGTTTACCAAAACAAATGTCAAAAGATAAGTTTCAACTTTTTGAAAAATTATGGAATGTTAAAAGTCGAGCTCCAAACTCAAAAGAGGGTCTCAGATTTAGTACAATCGGACTAGTCGATGATTCAGAATTTTGCATGGTTATTACTAGTGAGTCAGAAGAAGATTGCCTCGATATAGAGGATGACTCTACTAATCAACTAATAGAAGATGCTCCACCAGAGTTTGAGGTAGAAAATAAATCCACAGTTGATGAATTAAAAGAGATTAACCTCGGGACTGAAGAGCAACCCTGACCCTAATTTATAAGTTTTCTACTCAATGATGAAGAATCTTCAGAATTGATCAAACTGTTAACATAATTTAAAGATTGCTTCGCATGGAGCTATGATGAAATGTCAAGACTGTCAGCAGAGGTTGCAATTCATAAACTTGGGGTGGACAAGAATAAAACACCGGTAAAATAAGCTCCCAGGAGAATGCGCCTTGAAATAGAACAACAAGTCATCACCAAGGTGAAGAAATTAATAGACGCTAATTTTGTAAAAGAAGAGCCATACCACACGTGGTTGGCTAACATTGTGCCTGTTAAGAAGAAAAATGGATAGATCTGTATTTGTGTAGACTTTATGGATTTGAACAAGGCATGTCCAAAAGACGAGTTTCCACTAACAATACCAAAAATGATGGTAGATATCGCTTCAACGCACGAAATTTTCTCCTTTATGGATGGATCATCGGGGTACAACGGATCATCTGGATCATCGGGGTACAACCAAATTAAGATGGCTCCCGAGGATGCAACACTTACAGCTTTCAGAACACCGATTAGAATTTTCTGCTACACGGTGATGCTGTTTGGCCTAAAGAACACTGGAGCAACATACCGACGTGCAATGACAAAGAGTTTTGACAACCTCACTCACAACAATGCTACGTGGATGATTTAGTAATCAAAAGTAAACAAAAAATAAACCATTTGTATAATTTAAGGATTGTGTTTGAACGGTTACAATGATATGACCTTAAAATGATTCCCTTAAAGTGAACCTTCGGCATTAACTCCGAGAAATTTCTAGGATTCGTTGTCCGTCATCAGGGAATCGAGATCAACCTAGATAAGATTAAAGCTATCTTGAAAATGCCTCCTCCTAAAACCTTGAAACAACTACGTTCCTTTCAGAGGAATTTGACATATCTGAGACGCTTTATTTCTAATATCTCAGGAAGGTGTCTGCCCTTCTCGACATTAATTAAAAAGGATGCCAAATTTGTTTGAGAAGAGAAACGTCAGTGGGCCTTCAATGACGTTAAGCAATATTTAATGACCCTCCTGTTTTGGCAGCCCCTATCCTAGGAAAACTGTTGATACTCTATACCGCGACCTTAGATGACTCTCTTGGAGCCCTCTTAGCCCAAGTCAATGATGAGGGTAAAGAAAATGCACTCTACAACTTAAGTAGCCACCTAATATCGACGGAGATAAGGTATACATCTATTGAGAATCATTGACAAGCGTTAATTTTCGCCACCCAAAAGCTTAGACATTACATGCTTTCTCATAAAGTTACCCTAATCTTGAAAGTTAATCCGTTACAATATTTAATAACCCGACCAACACTCTTTGAACGTCTAGCAAGATGGTCGATGATCTTATTACAATTTGATATAACTTTTATTTCCCTCTGTGCTATCAAGGGATAGATTCTAACAGACTTTCTCGCTGCACACCCATTGCCAGCTGGGTCCCCGCTCAATGATGAATTACCAGATGAGCAAATACTACAAATAGAATTCTTCAGTGCGCAACGTTGAGAAATGTACTTCGATGGCGCTTCGTCAGCTAGAAAAGACAAAGGATCAGGCACAGTTATACGACGCAAAGCAGGGATCAGCTTGATCTTTATCACACCAGAAAAGGGTATGTTAAGGTTCTCATACCACTTGACAGAGTCGTGCACAAACAATGAAGAAGAATATGAAGCTTTAATCACCGGATTGGAAATGGAAATCTCAATAGACATAACAAAGATTTCCATCTATGGTGACTCTCAACCCGTCATCCAGTAAGTCGCCAGACTATACAAGATTTTGAATTTAAGATTAACATAATACCATCAGTACATGATGAAGCTGTTGGAGCAGATCCCTGATGTGACTTTCTACCTGATTCCTAGGGGAGATAATGCCCATGTCGACGCTCTAGAAAAACTCGCTAAGGAATTGGCATATCCTCCGGAGGATTCCAATGAAATCACAGTGCAAGGAAGACAAGTCTTGTCTCAAATAGACCTCGAGACCTTACACGATCTTAGGAAAGAAAAAGCGATAAATGCAGTTGCAGACATCAACGAAGATTGGTGCAAGCCATTAATAGAATATTTGCATACTTAAAATGTACCAGATGATAAGTCTGAGGCACATCACATTACAAGAAGGGTTATAACTTACGCTCTAGTAGGCGTGGCTATTATGTTTAAGCAAAGCCGAAGCACAAAATATCGTTAAAGAAGTGCATGTTGGATTGTGTGGAACTCACCAGTCAGGGCCAAAGATGAAAATGAAGATTAAAAGACTCGGATATTATTGGCCGACAATGATGTTTGATCGCATGGATACAGCCAGAAAATGTCACCAGTGTGAAGTGCATGGGATGGTCTTACACCAACCTCTGAAAGTGCTACACCCAACTGTTGCCTCGTGGCCATTCGAGTGTTGGGGCACGAACATAATAGGTCTGATAGACCCTCCATCTTCTAAAGGAAATAGATTTGTACTTGCCACTACGAATTACTTTTCCAAATGGGCAGAGGCAGTATCGTTACGTGAGGTTACAGCACAACACGTCCTTCAATTCTTCAAGAGCCAAATCGTCTACCTTTTCAAAGCACCATGAAGAATAATTTTTGACAATGGGATAGCTATCAAAAGCACAAAAATCAATAATTTCGTCAAAAGACACGGGATAGATTGGAGATACTCTACAGTCTTCTATCTCGGAGAAAATGGTCTGGCTGAAGCCTTCAAGAAGACACTAGTATAGATTTTAAAGAAAACACTCGGCGAAAACAAAAGGGATTGACACAACAAACTATAAGAAGCCTAGACCCAAACCTAGCCCAGTATGACCAAATTGATCAAATTTCAAAATTCCTCCAAATTGTTCCTCCAAATTGAGATCAAATTTCAAAATTCCTCCAAATTGAGCATCCAATTGAACTCAAAACCACTTTCATCCTTCACCAAAGTTGTTCCCTGTGATCATATACACCAAATGCAATAATTTTGTGGGACAATTTACGTAGATAAACTAGCCCAAACCCAAGTTTTGGTCATTTGCACTCATTTGGACCCATGCACAAAATGCGACCTAAACACCCTAAAGCCATCAAATTAACTCCACCACAACCATTAGTTGGGCACTAAGACCGAGTCAAAAGCCATCTAACCCAAGCCAGATGAGCCATGGAACAATGGTCCCCTAAATTAAGGGATATGTTTTCGAAATATGCTTAGGCTTAAGATATCTTTGACAAAATTATACCTCATCGTAATAAATTGTTGTGACATATTCCCCTGGGTTCCCTGAGCTCCAACCATCTCCCCCTGTCATGGCCGGCTGGCCTAGTTGTCGGAGAAGACAAAATTGAGGGCCACCCCCTCTTGAATCTCCCCTAAATAAAACCAAGAGGCAGAGGCCACCTCACCCAAATGAGAAGATGATGGAGCTCCTCTGCCCTCCACCTAAGCATCACAATGCACCCAAACATCGGCCCTAAGAACCACCCCTTTGCCATTTTTATAAAAACTCACCTCCATGGCCATGGAACGTGTGTTGAAATTTTATCAAAGAGAGACCTCCCAACCACTCCCTGAGCTTCCTTGTGCCTCCACAGTTCAATCCAATCAGAGCCCATTCCAATCACTCCATTGCCTTGATTCCCCCTGTATAACCCAAATTTTGAGCTTAAAAATTAGGGCAGAAACAGGACATCCCTTAAAAACTCCACCAAACTCCAATTACTTGTGCCCAAACCTTCATAACAGCAAGAAAAAGAAAGGCCCCATCAAATTCCCCACTGAAATAGCCTCTAACAAAGCTCTAGACCAACATCTAAAATTGAGCTTGATCAAAATTATACATAGGCCTTACACCAAGACCAGAGGCTTAATCCTTAGAATCCTTGGACCCTGACGAATGTGCCAAGAACCTCTGATTGAAGCTTCATTTCCCAGAGCCAAGGTAAAACTTCTCTTCCTCCCGAGCCTATTTGAACTCTCCATTTTTTTTGAGTTAATTTCATGGCATAATAGTCGTATGGATATGTTCCTCTAGTCTAGACAACCAATTTAAAAAAATTCACTTAATTTGGTTGAGAAATGAGGGAGATATCAAGCTTGAAAGATGGACGATTCTCGGGCTAGGCTATCACGGACGATGATGGAACATCGTTTGATTTAGCGTGTATGAGATGGACAGTCAAGATGAAGCCGGACAACGCTTCGTGATATAAACCGCGGGTCGAGTCAGTGATGAGGTGGACAGCGCCACTGACTGGGAGCGAACCGCGTGGAGCTTCGGATCTGTCGTAGGTTGATGTGCTGCTGCGCATTTAAATAGATAAATAGGGAATTAAAAAAATTAAATTAAATAGGGAATTAAAAAAATTCAGAAAATGACCCTTAACTTCAAAAATCCATATCTTGGTGTAGAAAAATCACAAAAATAAAATAAAAATACCCTCTTGCTCAGTGAACTAAGGAGAACAATATGGATTAAAAATTTAGTCCATTTGATGCATATTTAATTTTAAAAAAAATAATTAGAGTTAGGAATATTTTGATTTTCCATGAATATAGGCATCTCACATAGCTTGAATCTTTGGCATTTTGTAGTCTCTGTCAAAATGAACAATCCTTAATTTTTTCAAAGTCAGAGGAGGTTCTTAGACAAAGAATCATATTTTTCAAATTTATGTGCATTATTTGCTTAAATTAATCATAGAAATTAGCATGTCGCTTAGAAAAATATAAGAAAATTTTGGAAATTTTATGATGACTAGAGAACCTTTAAGAAAATTTCTCATGAGTGAAGTCATTCAAAATAAACCTAATTTGCCTAAACCCTAAAATAATAAGATAATTAATTTTGGAAAATAAAAACATCAAAATGACTTGATTTTTTATCTCTAATGTTTTTCTGGATCTAGAAAACTTACCATAAAAATTTCAAAGCATTTTGAGTTCATTTGGTAATTTAAGTTGATTTTTAAAGATAAATATCATTTTCGCACTTAAATGATTTCTAAAAATCAAAATATAACTCAAAAATTTATAAAATCTCCTTCTTTGAGTTCTCTATGATCAGGGGTATTTTATAAAAATAAAATGGCATTTAAAATAGAAACTTAATTTTTAAATCCATTTCAAATATTTAAATAATTAAAAATCCATAAAAACCACAAAAATAATAAAATTCATGGAAATATTTTAAATTTTTTCCTAAGCACTTAGGAACAACTGGGATGTTTTTTCTAATTTTATAAATAAGGATACTGAATTTTCAAGCTTAAAATAATTTTTAAAGGCTAAAAATGGATTTTCATTAAAATAATTCCAATAATTCAAAGAAAAATTAGAAAAATGTGAAATTTGTTTCTATGTGTGCCTTGACTTTAGAGAGATTTAATAAAAATACAAAACTTAATTTTCCATGTTTAAAATATTTTATATTTAATAAATACCCCAAAAATTAAAATAATTCTAATGACTCAAATAAAATTTAAACAATCATGAAATTTGGTCTAAAGGCTTCACTAGTCTAAGCCTACCTTCAGTAAAAATTTCAAGGGATTAGGAATTTCAAGGGATTAGGACTT
>NW_018243386.1:66847-81058 GCF_001263595.1 Phalaenopsis equestris | reverse complement strand
AAATTTTCTTTGAAAAATCCCCATTTTTGCATGAAAGTAATTATATAAATTAAATTAAATTTTGAAAAATCACATTTTCTCCTATGATGTTTTACTTGACCCATGAATGAGGTAGGATAAAAATTTCAAAGTCATTTGATTTGAATTTGACAAATTTTGAAGTGTTAGAGCCTTAGGGGCAAAAGTGTAATTTTAGGAATTTAACCTTAATTAATATTTAGGCTTAATTCAAGAAGAGAACTGGGCAACCTCTGATCTTAATTAGCTTGTGTGGATGTTTGAAACATAAGGGGTGAATTGGTAGAAACAACCTCACTTTCCTAATTGAAAGGATAAATTAATAAATTTCTAAATTATTAAAATTTGGAAGTTTATTAAAATTAAACGAACCTAGGACTTAGAGGTATGACTTTTGAGGTCAATAATTAATCAATTTAATACCCCTATTTGATTTTCAAATGAAATTCAAATAATGAATCATGATCACCTAAAACTTAATCTTTTCAAAATTAATTAAGACACTGACCTAGGCCTTAAAATCTTAGTAGTGATCTAAGTTAAATCAAGACTTATTAAATGAGGACTAGAAAAGCAAACATAGCTAAAATTTAAAATCTTTCAAACACTACAAGCCCAATTAGGACCAAAATTTGGCTAAGTGTTCCAACTGCACTAACTTGCCTCTTTAAGGGTTTTCACCTACATAATCTTCAAAATTGAATTACAAATGATGATTACTCCCAATTAGGACCAAAATTTGGCTAAGTGTTCCAACTGCACTAACTTGCCTCTTTAAGGGTTTTCACCTACATAATCTTCAAAATTGAATTACAAATGATGATTACTCTATTCTTAGGGATAATTGAAACATCAATGTTCATTGAGCATTAAAGTGTTCATAGGATGAATTATTAAGCAACATAATATTTTTAAATGAGCTTGAGGCCTTTCACTAGGTGATAAGAGGAAAGCATGGAGCTGTTTTTTCCTCCTAACCTGTTGGATACCTCAGAGGTCTACTAAACTTAATATGTTTTACTTAGCAACATCATCCTTAATTAAACTCCTAAGGACCCACCAAGATATGACATAGGGTTAGGAAAACTACCAAAACCTTACTTTTTTGCCTCTACATGAACTGCCTTCACGTCTTTTTTTAAGTTTTAGGTAGTGGAACGAGAAGACTATGTATGCTTTTACAGTTTTCAGCACTATCTTCCTTGTACTTTCATGCTACTTGCAAGACTTGCATGCTAAACAATAATGTCACCCTGCATGAAAACTAAAACTATCAGGATAGCCACAAACCAAAACCAAAACCAAAACTAAAACTAAAACTAAAATCAATTAAGATTAAATTCACCCGCCACAACATTCAAAATATAAAACAACTCAAAATTTAATCACAAACATCACAAAAAACTTCAATTGCAACAAAATTAATGTCTCTATCGGATGATCGGGAATGGATGATCGGGAATTCCTCTTGATCGGGAATTCCTCTGAGGAGGTAACCTACAGTTGTTAATGAGGCTTCCCACGGTCTAAATGAAATTATGGAACTCATTAAGTTGAGTTTAGCAAGTGAATCCAAAAAAAATAGTGGTGTCAGAACGAGGGAACCGTAGGATCCTAACCAGTGTCACTCTAATCAACTTTAACATGCCCCCATACAAATTTAAAGAACTTCAACCATAGGGCCACCTGATTTGAAATCTAAACTTGACACACTAGAAAACTTAAACTCGTCGCGGCAAGGAGCTTGGAGCTAGCACGGTGGGCAGCACGACCATCTTCAACAACAGAACATGTCTTCCCCGGCTAAACCAATCTTCCTTCCTTGGACATAAACAATAAATCCATAGGACTTTGAGGTCTCTTGCTTATGTAATATAAATCCTCACATTATCTTTAGGCCTTTGTCTAGCCCTACTATACAATATAAGTCATAACTCGTCTTAGGATTCCGAGGTTGTCGTCCGTCACGACCTAAATCCTCACTTCTTCCAGGCTATTTGTGTGACCGTTTCACACGAATGTAAGTCCTAACAAATAAAATTGGCAGGATGAAGCATCTAAGGATTTCTTTTCAAAACTAAAGCCAAACATTAGGATAGCTTGGGAAGTCACCGAGGTTCTCCGCTGGATCCATGACATTCCTTAATTCTTCCTCCTTTCGATTTTATAACAAATTATTCCAAATTTGAGACAATCCCCTTTCACACCATCCCCTTTCACACCTCTTAGTCTGCGGTAGGGCTCTTGTTAAGTTGTCATCAACTTGACGCTAGTTGGAGTAGAAGATAATATTTTCTTATTTTTATCAAGAGTTTAAGATGTAATTAACTACCATTTAAGATGTAATTAACTACAGGGGTTTGCCCTTATAATAAGCATGTCTGAACCCAGCTTAATATAAATCATATTTAATCTTATATATTAAATAGGGGAACTTGTCGTCAAACATAAAGGTTTTGCAGACCAAACAAACGTCATATGTTCCTTAGTTTATTTGATCGAGTCTCATTCCTCAAGTTTTATGTTTTTCTTTCAGGATAGATACAGAATTTGAGGTACAATGCTCTTTCATTTAAACTATGAAATATATGGAGTCAGTTTGATTTGATATATATATGTAAATTAAAACATCCTTCCGAAGCGAGCAATGGATTTTGATTTCGGTGATTGACAGCTTCTAATGGGCAACTCCTCCACTCAAAAATATCACCAACGTACCGTCAGCTTCAGATGTCCTGTGTACGGGTTTCCTAACTTGCAACGCCAAAATATCTGCACAAGCATCAGCCACGAATGCATTTGTGGAATGCCCAGACTGTAACGTCCTTCATTACAACATTACAACACATTAGAGGAATACGCATCTACCACCGATGGATCTCAGACCGTAGATTTTTTGATGGATGAGTTGTATGTCCCGCTGGGGACAGACCACTATGTCCCATGGAGTCTAGAGTCATATATCCCTTTGGATGCCGAGTCACATGTTTCGATAGAGCCAGCACCAGCTTGACCTGCTGATGTTCAAATAAGGGAATACGCATGACAACTGTCGACTACCAGTACAATGGAATATTATAAAATGAGCAAAGTAAATAAAAGAGACTTCAAATTCTACAAAGAAGTACACGGAAAATTCATTAACATACTGGAGGGATTAGAACTGTATGCCAGAGTCTTCTCAGAAACTAACGAACAAAGTATTCTTGACTGCATTTTCGACCTAAGGGACAGAGGTCGAACATGTTTACTCATGGAGAAGACCTGTTCTAAGCGAAGGACATGGATGCGAGGAAAAGGGAGAATTACCATCCAGTGCAGCTGCTGCTACAACTTCACGAATGAAAAATAAGGGAATCCGCCGAGAATCCTCAGACACAATCAAGTAGATCCACTGCCTCCCATGATAAAGTGGATGATCAAAAGAATGGTCAGACGGGGTGTTCTGCCCGCTACCTGCATTCCAAACAGCAGCATTATCAACATCTATGACGAGGGTGATTGCATTCCTCCCCACATAGACCACCATGACTTCGTGAGGCCTTTTTGTACAGTCTCATTTATGAGTAAGAGCAACATCTTTTTTGGGAAATAAATTGAGATCATCGGCCCGGGTGAGTTCAAAGGCTCTGTGGAGATTCCCCTAACCAATTGGCCGGTGCTTATTCTCATAGGCAACGGTGCGGATGTTGCCAAGTATTGCATTCCAGGAGTGCGACATCGCAGAGTGTCTGTAACCTTCAGATGGATGGACGACAACAAAATGTCGTATGGGTTTCAGCCGGATCCACAATTGGAAGAGTTATTACCTTACGAGCTATGAGAGGGTTGCACCTCTGAGCACATGCAAAGGGAGTTTTTATCCTGTAGCGTGGCTTAGAAGGTCAGCTCGATCAGGAGCTCGTCACAGTAGGAACAGATGGTTAGGGGATTCTTTTCTACTTTTTTACATTACAATGATGTGATATGTGTCAAAGATGCTCAGCCTAAGATGTATACTTGGCATGAGACATTTTGGATGTACTTTGATGCAGACAACATATTATACTTTTTGAGGCGTTAGCCTACACATGATCTATAACATTTTGTTGGGACAAATTAATGAAATTTCTTTCAGAAATGTGTCTTTTTTTCAATTGCCTTTTGTGCGATGGATGGAAGCCACGAGTCATACGTTGGTTCGAAATTACAAAGAACAAGGAACGTAACAACAAATCTTTAACAATAATAAAATTCAAATAAAAATAATCACAAATAAACAAACAACAAAACAATTTTCTTTTGAAAATCAACCAACTAAATTTAAATTTTGAAAACATATTTTAAAAAATTAAATGTGATAAAAACAACAAGCAAAGAAGATAAATCTGTTGAGTGGATTCTCTCGATTTCGGAGTTTCTTACTCTTTGCTCGCGCAACACAACTATCTTTGTCTGCACTAATGCTCCTCACATCCCCATGGAATTTCACATCCTGCACAAAGCCCCACAAAAATTCTATATACCTTCCTCAAGAATTTCAACCTCTTCACATGACACATATCTTTGGGATACCCACATTTCATATCTCATTTTTTAATCAGTCCTAAAATTCTTATTCACTACTGTCGAGGTTGGTCCCTACTTTCTGATGCTCTCTTTTGAGAATTGGTCACACATTTTAATTCTAATTTTTGAATAAATCCTAAATTTTTTATTTATTACTTTTGAGGTCAGTCCCTACTTTCTGACGCTCTCTTTTGAGAATTGATCACACATTTCAATTCTCATTTTCGAATCGGTCCTAAATTTCTGATTCACTACTTTCGAGGTCAGTCCCTACTTTTCGATGCTCTCTTTTGAGAATTGATCACACATTTCAATTCTCATTTTTGAATCAGTCCTAAATTTCTGATTCACTACTTTTGAGGCCAGTTCATACTTTGAGACACTCTTTTTTGAGAATTGATCACACATTTCAAATCTCATTTTTTAATCAGTCCTAAATTTTTGATTCACTACTTTTGAGGTCGGTCTCTACTTTCCGACACTCTCTTTTGAGAATTGATCACACATTTCAATTCTCATTTTTGAATCAGTCATAAATTTCTGATTCACTACTTTGAGGTTGGTCCCTACTTTCCGACAATCTCTTTTGAGAATTAATCACACATTTCAATTCTCATTTTCGGATCAGTCCTAAATTTTTGATTCACTACTTTCAAGGTCAGTCCCTACTTTGCAACGCTCTCTTTTGAGAATTGATCCCACATTTCAATTCTCATTTTTGAATCAGTCCTAAATTTTTAATTCACTACTTTCGAGGTCGGTCCCGACTTTCTGACGCTCTCTTTTGATAAGTAATCACGCATTTCAATTCTCACTTTTGAATCAGTGCCTAAATTTTGATTCCCATCTTTTGAGGTTGGTACCTACATTCTAACTCTCTTTCAGAAATTGATACCTAAACTTCATACCACATTTCGGGATCAGTTCCTAAACTTCATTTTTGGTTGTTGTATTCCTGTTATATGTGAAATGCAATGCATCTTATTACACGTACTATTTAACATTATCTGCACTTATTTCATTCGGATCAATACAATCTCATATGACATGTACAAAATATAAAATAAGTTTGGGGGAGGGATTAATGCATATAGACTTACAGTAAAGTATTTCTCATATTTGAGCAAAAGATTATAATTTTTTTTCAGTAGGGACTCATGTTAGGAGTCCTGATGATTTAATGTGTTATATAATAACATCATTAGAATGTGAATAGTTATTACAAGGGGATTCAAATTAATGGCCTCATTACCAATTCCTACGCTTGAACAACTTTCGCCTGAACCTAAGAAATTCTCAAAATAATTAAAAAGGTGTAATTAATATATTAGCAGTTAACCAAAGTCATTTTAAACCTTTTAGTTATTTACTCGACCAAGTTGATTGAGTCTTAACTTTTAAATAAATTATAATTTGTGGGGAATTTACATTAAGGAGGTTTTGGAGCCTACCAATTAGGACAAATTGAACATTCAAAAATATTAAATGAAATGGTCTCAACCAGATATAATAATTCTCAGTGGAATAAGGTGGGAAGAAAAGAAGAAAAAAAAGGTTAAGATGTGTGAATGGCATGATTTAAAAGAAAAATCAAAATAAGTGGCTAAAACTCCTTGAGGAAAAACTTAAGGTGGGCCTAAAACATTAATATGGGTGCTCACGTTATCTTTAAATTAATAAAACTTAAAAAACCTGCTTGATGAATTTCTTAGGATATTATAGTCAGAAAAAATGTTAAGTATTATTAGGTTGGTTGGGTGACTGTTAAATAATATGAAAATTATTTTTGAGGATTGAAAATATTTGTCATGTTATATTAAGATTTTTTAGATTTATTTAGGTCTTAAAGAGCAAGAATTAAAGAAAGCGATAAGTTATTAGAAATTAATGAAGATGCTACCCTAAAATGATGTTTGCATATTCTTTATTATAATTATATAATTTAATTAAAGAACCTAGATAGCTAAATGAGAACTACAAACACTATTTGAGTCTAAGCTAAAATATGAGATTAGTTGAGAGCACGAATGAGTAAGTTTGAGGAAATTGACATAAAATAATTTTACATGTTTTCCTGCATTTAATTTTGTCTTTTCCTTCTTATTTATCATAACCTTTTGCATGAAAAAGGTTGTTTTTGGTGTTTTACACGTTACAGGAGCATCAACTGGCCTTTTGAAGCGATAAAATTGAGTGTTCATATTGTTGTCCAAGTTATCTTCAAATTAATAAACCTTAAAAAAACCTGCTTGATGAATTTCTTAGGATATTATTGTCCAAAAATATGTTAAGTATTATTAGATTGGTTGGGTGACTGTTAACTAATTTGAAATTTATTTTTGAAGAATGAAAATATTTTAGTCACGTTAGATTAATATTTTTTAGATTTATTTAGTTCTAGAAGATGAGGAATTAGAGAAAGTGATAAGTTATTTGAAATTAATGAAAAACCTATCCTAAAATGATGTTTGCATATCCTTTATTATAATTATATAATCTAATTAAAGAACCAGGATGGCTACATATGAACTACAAACACCATTTGAGTCTAAGCTAAAATATGAGATTAGTTAAGCGCAAGAATAGGCAAGTTCGAGGAAATTCACATAAAATAATTTTATATGTTTTCTTGCATTTAATTTTGTCTTTTCTTTCTTATTTATCATAAACATTTGCTTGAAAAAGGTTGTTTTTGGTATTTTACACGTTACAGGAGCATCAACAGGCATTTTGAAGAGAGAAAATTGAGTGTTCATAGAAGCTAACTATCATAGCCATGCCCATAATCGACATAATTACACAGTTAGGGTGGTGTGGTTACACCAAACTTAGGCATAACTACCGTATCCAATGTAGCTACCCTGCAGTTGGGCTCAACTATGCTACCCCACAAATAGTTTGGCATAACTACGATGATTTCAGCCATTACCTTGCCATCGAGGAAGCTTCTATACTTGGAATGAATTACCTTGCTACACCTAGGCAAAGCCTATAAGAGACCAGGTTATATCTTAGGCGGCTGGAGGTTGAAGTTGGAGAGAGTTTTGGAAAGTTTGAGAGTTCCATTACGGTTTCTGCTTCCTTGCTTGAGGGAGGAAGCTCTAAGAGTTGTTTTCTCTTATTTGCCCATTGTTTCTTATTTTTCTTTGAGAAAACCTTTACAAAGTTTTCTAATGACATCTTTGACATAAAAGCAAATCATATCCTTGTAAATAAAATAAATAAATATATCTCCCCATCACTAACAACTCGCCTTGCTTTCATTTCATATTCCCCTAATAAGCATAATTATATCTTTAGAAGCATAAAGAAAAAAAAAAGAAAAACTTAATATTTTTTAAGCTGGCAAAATCCTTACAGCATAATAATGTGTCCTAAGAAAATTTATAAGGGAGACAGAGTTATAAAAGTAGCAAAATTTGATCAACATTATTCTTGAGATTAATTTTCTTAAATTTCAAATAAAATAAGAAAAATTAATTAAGTAATTGAATGGATGCATTTCTTTCTTGCATAGCAAATAAACGATATTCGTGATTCGTTAAATCCATCAAAAGTCCCATAAACAGGCTCAAACGAACAATAAAGAAAATTGATATAGCTATGTAAGGCGCAATTTTATTTTATTTTATTTTTCTCATTTCGACAATAGATTGCGTTAGTGTGCTCGTTCCATGCACCATTGCCCCCTCCCTCATTGGGCATCAGTTGAAAAACCTGGTAGACTGAACAATATAACAATTTGCTAAGGGCACAAGGAGTAAATTTTACTAATTTTTTTGCTGGAAATCCATGCTAACACAATCCCTGGCAAATCAAATAAATCTCTTTTGAGCAAGATCTTGTAGCCTTGGGCCTTAACCATGACACTTTTCTGAACCTATGCTTGCAAAATTTCGCAAAATCTGCAAATCATATCACCCATAAGAAAATAAAAAATGAATAAGTTATATTCATAAAGTGATTTGATTGACGTCTAATATCTTAGTTGACAGCTAATTACTGACTAAGTATAGATGCTTTCTACTATTTCAGAAGGAATTGGGGCTCGCTCGCTTTGGGTAGTTTGTCACAATTTCAGACAGCTCATGATTATTTTTAATAGAAACAAATCTGCTAGAATGTGGCTGCTACGAGAAAATTATTAGGAAAATTTACATGCAAATCACAAAAGTATTTGCATATCTAATATCACAACTTTCATATTTATATTTATAGCAGTTTAGTGTAAAAAAATCTATACATGAAAATGTGTATTTATTAGTAATAGTGGTATTTTTTAATAGTGCTATTTTTTATTTGTTGTTAAAAGTTTAAGTGCTATGCATGTAAATGTTGAAGTTCAGGTCTAGATATGTAGATATATAAGAATTGTGTGGTAAGCAAATGCCCCACATTAATATTCTATTTTATCAAAGAAACAAGGCCAATAGATTCCATAATAGTTATCAAAATTCTAATTAACACCGTCATTGTCGGTCTTAAGCACGGATGTGAAAAGTGGAGGGTTGCGTTAGGTATTCCACAGCCAATGTAAAACTTGTCGAAAAAATCATGGCATAAATCAATTTAATCATTGTGTAAGTGTTAGGGCATCCCCTGGAAGTGACGTGCTGTATGACCTGAATACAGTGAAAAAAGTACAAGGACCGTTACACCAGCGCCCAAGTGTAGTGTCAAATAAGTAAGGGTTCTCACATTACGGACGAATGCGGGCAAAGATGTTAGTCCATGAAACTAATGAAATAATATTATAATAGAATCTTGGAATATAGATACTATCAATGGTAAATTAATGGAATTAGTTGATATTTTGATTCATAGAAAGATTAATATCTTATGTATTCAAGAAACAAAATGGGTTGAAGAAAAGCCTAAGGAGACTGATAACTTAGGTTTTAAACTTTGATATTCTGGTAAGAGTCACACTAGAAATAGTGTAAGTGCAATTATAGATAAGAGTTTGAAAAATAATGTTGTAAAAATTATTAAAGTTGGAGATAGAATTATAGCCCTTAAGATTATCTTTGATGCAAGATTTTTAATATTATAAGTGTTTATGCTTCTCAAGTAAGTTTAGATATAGGGTCTAAAGAGAAATTCTGGAAAGACCTAGAAGACTTAATTTAAATGATACATTGAAGAAAGAATTTTTATTGGAGGAGATTTAAATTAAATGGACATGTTTAAATGGACATGTTGGTAGAGTGGTAGAATATTTCAGAAATATTCATGGTGGCTACTGTTTTGGAGTGACTAATGAAGAAGATAGAGCTATTTTAGACTTTGTTTTAGCGTAGGATTTTGTTATTTCTAATCTTCATTCAAGAAAAGAGATGAGCGTCTTATTATAAATTGATTATTTTCTTATGAGAAGAAGAGACCGTCGAGATTATAAGGATTGTAATGTCATTCCAAGTAATGATTTAAGTATCCAACATCATTTACTAGTTCTAGATTTTAAGATGAGTCGTACAATAAATAATACAAAGACTCTTCATCGTAGAATTAGATGGGGAAACCAAAAATACATATAAAATTATTTTTATGAGTAAAATTCAAGATTTCAAAATTTGGGATGTTCATGAGGAAGCAAATGTTATGTGGGATAAAATAACAAACACTAATAAACAAGTGACAAAAGTTGTGCTTGGAGAATAAAAAGAAAATTTTTTATAAAAAAAAATAGTTGGTGTTAGAATAATAATGTGCAAGATAAAATAAAATATAAAAAATTATGTTATAAAAATTGGTTTAAATGTAAATGCTTAGAGAATTGAGAAAAATATCAAACGGCCCGCAGGGAGTCTAAAAGAACAATCTGTGATGCTAAAAATCTTGTTTTTAATGATCTTTATAATAGATTAGATACTAAGAAGAGTAAAAAATATATGTATAAACAAGTCAAACAAAGAGAAAAGAAAAGTAAAGATTTAACCAAAGTAAAGTGTATTAAAGAAGAAAATCAATAAGTGTTTTTCTTAGAAAAAGATATTTAACATAAGTGCTTGAGCTATTTTGATGAACTTTTTAATGAATTTTTTGAAAATACGATCGATCTTAGTGATCTTAATATCGTGAATAATAATAAAATGTTTTGTTTTTACCGACACATTAGTAAAAAAGAAGAGGAGGTTTTAAAACCAAGGGTGGGAAGTCTGTAGGATCTGATGATATCCAAAATGAAGTATGGAAATATTTAGGAGATTTGGGAGTTTCTCGGCCTACTAAACTCTTTAATATTATTTTAAAAACTAAAAAGATGTTTGAGGAATGGAGGAGTATTTTGGTCCCCATTTTTAAGAATAAAGAGATGCACAAAAGTGTGCAAATTATAGATGAATTAAGTTGATGTGTCATACTTTAAAATGTGTCATACTTCAAAATTATGGGAGAGGGTAATTGAACATAGGTTAAGACGTATTACAAAGATATCTCATATCAATTTGGATTCATGTCAGGCAGGTCTACTATGGAAGCTATACATTTATTGAGAGGTTTGATGGAGAAGTTCAGACAAAAAAAGGAGATCAACATTTGATTTTTTTTTATTTAGAAAAACTAGAGCTCTTGAGAAGAAAGGTGTTGATATGCCTTGTATTCAAGTCATTAAAGATATGTATACTAGAGTTATTACTTGTGTTCGAACTGAAGGAGGATTGACCAAATTTTTTCTATTTCTATTGGATTACATCAGGATTCGGCTTTAAGCCCATATCTTTTTGCTTTAGTTAAGGATGGTCTTACTGGACATTTATAGGAGGATTTACCTTGGTGTATGCTTTTTGCTGATAATATCCTTCTCGTGGATAAGACAAGAGAAAAAGCCCAGAAAAAACCAGAATTATGGAGGTCTACATTGGAGTCTAAAGGCCTTCTTTTGAGTAAAACTAAAATTGAATACATGGAATGTAATTGTAGTAATAGTAGGGTTCTAGTGACAGAAGTGTAACTTTGAGTGATCAAATTATTATAAGATGTGAACGATTTAAATATCTCAGGCTTGTTGTTCAAAGCGATGGTGATATAGATGGGGATGTTAATAATAGAATTCAAGTTGGTTGGTTGAGAAGTGGAGGCATCAAGTTGGTGGTTGAAACGGAAGAATGCTTCGGTCCGTTTGTGTGATAACTGAAAGTAAAATTTTATAAGACATTTTATAAGACGGTGGTGAGAATTGCAATGCTCTATGGCGCTGAATGTTGGCTTTTAAAAGAGAAGCATAATATCAAGTTAAGTGTTGCCAAGAAGAGAATGGTTAGGGGGATGAGTGGCTTTACACTTAGAGACAAAATGCGAAATGAATATATCCGTAATAGGGTTGGTGTTAGCTCCTGTGACGGACAAAATTAGAGAAAGTCGTCTTAGATGGTTTGGTCACATTAAGCGTCGACCATCTGATGATCTGATTAGGAGAGTAGATGTTTTAGATTCGACTTATGTTAAGAAAAGCAGAGGTAGGCCTAGGAAGACTTGGGCTAATTGTATAAAAAAGGATTTTAATTTATTAGAACTAATGAAAATATGACACAAAAAAGGACGCAATAGAGAAAAAGGATTATGTAGCCGACCCCACGTAGTGGGATTAAGACTTCGTTGTTGTTGTTGCTGTAATTCTATAACTATTTCCATAGAAAACTGCAGCCATTGCAGAAACAATGCCTGGGAAGGAAGAATCTGAAGTTTTCCTAAATTGTTTTGACAACGTTGTATAACTACATGAAAGCCCTTAGACAAAATTTATAGAGAATGAGGATATATATTATTTTTAACTAGACCTTCAGTCATTCTTACATGATTATAAAATAACTATATTATCTAGCATTCCTTAAAATTGAAAGCATAAAAAGAAGAAGAAACCAAATGAATTACCTTCTGTATCTTTACTCTCCAGAGCTTAATTCTAACTAGACCTTCAGTCATTCTAATATGATTATGAAATACCTATATTATCTAGCATTCCTTAAAACTGAAAGCATAAAAAGAAGAAGAAACCAAATTAATTACCTTCTGTATCTTTACTCTCCAGAAGCTTAATTACAATATTACCACCACGTCGAAGGACACCATTATCACTTTTATCATCTTCAAAACCGTCAAGCAACTCCAAATTAACTTTGCCCGGTGAATTGCCAATAGCCAAAGAGAGTGCTCTTTTACCAAGTTCGCACGACAGAGCAGCATCTTTTGTTGTGATTCCAGAAACTATGGGACACATATCAGAGAGTACCACAGAGAAACCCATTCCCTGTAAAACAGTAACAAATTTTCTACTAAAGCTCTTCTCGCTGAAGCATTATATATGTATATATAGATATCTATATATATATATATATATATATATAGATAAGAGCAGGCTAAAGAATAACCATCAAAAAAAGCAGAAAGAATAGGTGGAAGGTCAATTTCGACAGAGAAAATAATAAATGTAAAAGGTAGGCCAGAAACCGGAGATAGAAAACCTGAGAGAGACAAAATAATGTGGCAAAGGTATCCAAAATTTAAGAAAATCACAAATGTAATTGAGCTAGAGGCATTCCAAATCCACGTTTTTATGTTTTGGAGGATTTAAATTTTAATTTTTGGAAACAAGTTCCCAGGTCAAATGGTAGTCGATCAAGAAAAGCAACTATTCCTTTCAAATGAAACTATAAAGTAGCAAAGCCATTGCCGAGTTCGAAGCACGGATGCGAAAACGTAGAGGGTTGTGTTAGACAGTCGACACAAAGCATATAATATTTGTCAAAAAAGCATGGCTGCGATAATGAGCAAATATAGATTTCATGATGTAAGGGCCATGAAAAGATGAACTATATTTGAGGAACTACATCAGAGATACATCCAACAACAACAATAACAACAACAAAGCCTTAATCCCACTACGTGGGGACGGCTACATGAATCCTTTTTCTCCATTGCGTCCTATTTAGTGTCATATTTTCATTTAGTTCTAGTAAATTAAGATCATTTTTTATACAATAAGCCCAAGCCCAAGTATTCCTAGGTCTATCTCTGTCTTTCTTAACACAATTTAAATCTAAAACATCTATTCTCCTAATTGAATCATCAGATGGTCAACGTTTAATGTGACCAAACCATTTAAGATGACTTTCTCTAATTTTGTCCGTCACAAAAGCTACACAAACCCTATCACAAATATATTCATTTCGCATTTTTTCTCTAAGTGTAAAGCCACTCATCCACCTAATCATTCTCATCTCGGCCACACCCCAACATTCAGCGCCATAGAGCATTGCAGGTCTCACCACCATCTTATAAAATTTTCCTTTCAGTCTAAGCGGTACTTTTCTATCACACAAAAGGCCCGAAGCATTCCTCCACTTCAACCAACCAACTTGATATCTACTATTAACATCCCCATCTATATCACCATCGCTTTGAACAACGGAACCGAGATATCTAAATCGTTCACACCTTTTAATAATTTGATCACCCAAAGCCACACTTCTGTCACTAGAACTATTACTACTAAAATTACATTCCATGTATTCAGTTTTAGTTCTACTTAAACGAAGGCCTTTAGACTCCAATGTAGACCTCCATAATTCAAGTTTTTCCTGGGCTTTTTCGCTCGTTTTATCCACGAGAAGAATATCATCAGCAAAAAACATACACCAAGGTACA
>NW_018243386.1:65541-66408 GCF_001263595.1 Phalaenopsis equestris | reverse complement strand
TCATCAGGTCCTACAGACTTTCCACCCTTAGTTTTCTTTAAAGTCTCCTCAACTTCTTTTTTTACTAATGCGATGGTAAAAATGAAACGTTTTATTATTATTCACGATATTAAGATCACTAAGGTCGATCGCATTTTCAGAAACTTCATTAAAAAGTTTATCAAAAAACTCACTCACCTATTTTGAATATCTTTTTTCTAAGAAAAGTGCTTTTTTTATTTTCATCTTTAATACACTTTACTTGAGTTAAATCTCTACTTTCTTTTTTCTCTTTGTTGAGCTAGTTTATACATATAGTTTTCACTCTCCTTAGTATCTAATATATTATAAAGATCATTAAAAGCAGAATTTTTAGCATCACAGATTGTTCTTTTAGACTCTCTGTGTGTCATCTGATATGTTTCCCAGTTCTCTAAGCTTTTACATTTATACCAACTTTTATAACATAATTTCTTATATTTTATCTTTTCTTGCACATTATTATTCCACCACCAACTACTTTTATTTATAAAAATTTTTTCTTTTAATTCTCCAAACACATTTTTTGCTACTTGTTTAATAGTATTTGTTAATTTAAACATAACATTTGCATCTTCATGAACATCCCAAATTTTGAAATAAATCTTGAATTTTACTCATAAAAATAATTTTATTTGTCTTTTATGTTCCTCCATTTAATTCTACGATGATGAGTCCTAGTATTCTTTATTTTACAACTCTTCATCTTAAAATCTAGAACTAATAAACTATGTTGGGTACTTAAATTCTCACTTTGAATGATCTTACAATCCTTACAATCTTGACGATCTCTTTTTCTCATAAGAAAATAATAAATTTGTGTTTTTTTGGATACACTCTTATAAGTTA
>NW_018243386.1:58491-65531 GCF_001263595.1 Phalaenopsis equestris | reverse complement strand
CACTCTTATAAGTAATAAGATGTTCATCTCTTTTCTTGAATAAAGTATTAGTAATAACAAAATCATACGCTAAAACAAAATCTAAAATAGCTCTATCTTCTTCATTAGTTACTCCAAAGCCGTAGCCACCATGAGTATTTTTTAAGTCTTCTACCACTCTACCAACATGTCCATTTAAATCTCCTACAATAAAAATTCTTTCTTCAAGAGATATCATTTGTAGTAAGTCTTCTAAGTCATTCCAAAATTTATTTTTAGTTCCTGTATCTAAAACCTACTTGAGGAGAATAAGCACTTATAATATTAAAAATCTTAATATCAAAGATAATCTTAGGGCTATAATTTTATCTCCTACTCTATTAATTTTTACAACATTATCTTTCAAACTTTTATCTATAATTACACCTACATTTCTAGTGCGACTCTTACCAGAAAACTAAAGTTTAAAACCTAAATTATCAATCTCCTTAGTCTATCAATCTCCTTAGTCAATCTCCTTAGTCATTTCTCCAACCCATTTAGTTTCTTGAATACAAAAGATATTAATTTTCCTATTAATCATAATATCAATTAGTTTCATTAATTTATCATTGAGAGTATCTATAATCCAACATCCTATCCTAATATTAGTTTCATTAGTTTCATGGACTAGCTTCTTTACCCGCATTCGTCTGTAATGTGGGAACCCTTGCTTATTTGACACTACACTCGGGCGCCGGTACAGCGGCCCTTGCACACTTTTCACTGTATTCAGGCTATACAGCGCATCGCTTCCAGGGGATGCCCTAGCACTTATACAACGATCAAAAGAATTCATGTCATGTTTTTTTTTGACAAGTTTTACACTGGCTGTCAACTACCTAACGCAACTCTCTACTTTTCAAAGTCGGGCTTCGGATCGACAATGACAGTGTTAAACTGAGAAAAGAAGATGTCCTTGATGAGCCTCATAGAAATAAGAGCTGCAAAAAAAGAGGGAATTTGTCTCATTGTTCACATGACAAAGGACACATGCTCTTAAAGTGAAGTCCCTGGCAAAGAAAATATATGCATTTTAAAACTATTTCGATAATTCATTCATATCTAAACTGAATATCTAAAGGAGAATTATTTATGCCACGAAAATTTAGTCCAATAAAAATCAGAAGTATCAAAATATGTAACTGTCTTGGCACAAGCAGGGAAAATCATTTTACATTCTCAAAAAGCTTATCCATATCAGGATAAATGGAAATACAAGCTAAGAGTTTCAACAAATGTAGAAGGCCTGAGAAGAAATCATTTGCCATTCAAAATAAAAGAGCTGATTCAAGTAAAATCTATGGTAAGGCACAAAAGCAAGTTAACCTTTGAATATGGTCAAAAAGGAAATTAACCTGAGGACCCAAAACCTTAGGCCCTAAGAGAATAATTATTTCCCCAAGAATCATGAAAAAATAAAAATCATGTCCATGACAACTGGAATTATATGCTCATTTAAGTGTATATCTATATGCTGGAACTCCTATTTATAGCAAGGGCACCTCATCCGATAGAATCATAGCTAGAATTCAACATGCAGTAGGGTGATCAACTTCATGATATAATTTTCAAAAAAAAAAAAACAAAATCATTTTTCAAGTGGAATTGAGGACATTGAGAGAGGGAAAATCAATCCACCTATAGATTTGGGAAGAGTGGTTTGATGCCAAGAGATAATGTGAAGTTTATTAGGGAAACCATTATTCAAACAAAGTCGAGAAGTGCAACAAATAACTTTTTTTATAACAATTTACGAAAATATAATGATCTAAACCAATATGTTAGGTAGCCCTAGATTTGATACATTATTGTCTACATGCAAATGCTAGTAGCTTACATGTCCAATGCTAGCTGCATGTAATTCCTTCAAGCAAAGGTAAGGAATCCTTGAAGAAGTGTTTGGACCTCCAACATACTTAGACAGAAGAGAGCCAAATTTGATACCAACGAGTTCACGCAAAATGCTGGAATCGGTCACTCTAAAAAAGATTGAAGATTTATTTGTGTTAATAAAAAAAGACAATAATCTTTCCAAATGAAGCTAAATATTCCTTCAGGACGCTAACAATAATTAGCATTGCCAAAGCCCAACAACTTGCCAGCATACAAAAGAAGGTTAAATTGAAATTCTCTCTAAACAATACTATTTTCAATAAGGCAACAATGAGAGTCATGACAAATGTGAAAAGGAATGGCATCCTTTGCCTCGAACCATAGATAGATTGCAAATAACCATAAAACACCCCATTAATAATAACCAAGAAAAAAGAAAAAAATCATACTCATCAATCCATTAACAAATTCTATATTCCTTTGTGATTCAATTTTTGAAGCAAGGAGATCCAATGGACACAATCAAAAGCTTTCTAAAGATTAATCTTAGGAGATAAATAGGATTTGAATCCCCTATGAATTTTAAAAGTTTGAATGTTATCAAGAAAGTCCCTATTTCTTATAAAAATTGCTTGGCTAGACGAATGAGATGTGGAAGAACCAATTTAAATCCATTTGCAAGCAGCTTGATAATCACTTCATTTCTATGCAAAGTTAGATTGTCGAAATCAGAAAGGCAGCTGGCATGTACTTCCTTAGTTATTAGAGCAACATCAAAGTACCTTAGCCATGTTTAAGAGCTTATAGATTTGAAGGAAGAAACACGAGGATAAAATGAAGGCAAATAATATTCCAGATGAAAATGAGGAATTAGAGGTATGGTCATGAAGTTACAGGGATTTATCTTTTTCAATGCTAAATAAAGCTTCCTTGGCGTCCTAATTAGAGAAAGGAGCATCGATAATATGGTGGTTTTCATTAGACAAAGTGGAACCAAAATGATAATGAAAGTTAAAAATTATGAGAGCATCTCCTAAATAACGTTATAGTTGGGATTAGCCTTTAATTCTCTGATAATGAGAGGGCTAAATCACCCTTTCCTTGGACAGTCAAGCAACCTAGCACATTAAGAAATCATTTTGTTTTTGCATCTAAAGCCATGACTCCGATTTTCCTGGATCACTTTAGCTTCTTACAAGATAAAGCGATCAAGATGGATGTATTCAAACGGAGAGACATTCCAATTATATTTATCTCTATAGAATGTAGTCGAACTAGAGAAACGATTGGCGTCCCTCCGAGGGGTGAGTTTAAGGACAACCTTGTTAGCTTTGAACTACTTGCACAAACAAAACTGGAGTTACATAGACAAAAACACCAAGCATTCATAAAAATATCCTAGCAACACTTATAAAGACTCCAAATTCTGAAAATGAACCTATGTTTGAAAGATGGAAAATATCCCTAGTAGAAAAAAAGATGTTAATAGTCAACTGAAAGGAGGCATAATAGATTCAACCACATGTAATAGAATGAGCTCTATCAATATTTGATCTAATAGAATAATTAAGTTGTTTTAACAAATTAAGTTGGTTTTTAAACCATAGAAAAGAAAGCCCCATGCTGGAGATCCAAAAGTTTAAATTGTAAGATAAAATTGTTGAAATCCACCGTTCATTTGGGAAGTCGAGCATTCCCTTCTTAGCTTATCCACAATAGAACTTATCAAGTTAAATTCTCCCATTACAATCAAGATCTAGCACACAAAATTACAGATATTCATCCCAGAGAGTCTTCCTGTAATGAGAAGCATTGATAGCATTGACAGCATAGTGAGGAGAAACTTATTGGAATCAGGTAATTCAACCAAGCCAAGCCATGAATAAACTTAGTAATCATAAGAATTACACGAAAATGCATCAAGGAAAAGTCCCACTTAATCCAAATGGAATAATAGATCTGCAATGTTGAAGTGGTTAGTCTGTAGGTGAGGCATTAGTTTGAACTTGTTAAATCAGGGGACAGAGACAATGTTGAGGGCAAGGACCAAAGCTAAAGAGGAGAAATGTCGCGTTTGGCTCACACTCATGTATTTGTGAACATATGCTAATAAACAAAGGCATGTGTATGCTCGAATGCATGAGCGAGCATGCACACGCACATATATGCTTGCACTCATATCCATATGAACTCAAATGAAAATTATTACACCAAAGCATAATTATTTAGGCAAATTTCACAACACAAAACCAACATATTAAATTGACAGCTCTAACAAAAACAGTTCTTATTCCCCTCCAAAAAATAAAACTACCTTATCCGGACCTACACATAATTTCAATGAAGAATTCAAATTATATTAGAAAGTGATTCAGAAAAAAATGAAGAACTAATAAAAGCAATCTTCTTTTTATAAATCATATTCTCAACAATGAAAAATGGAAAAGGTTGGGATATCTATAAGTCTACAAACAGATCCTTCAAGTAAATAACTGCTTGAGCAAAAAAATTAAAAAAAATTAAAAAAAAGTAAATGACTGCTTAAGCAAACTTTATCAACAGGAATAACCAATTAGACAATAAATCTTTATAAGCTATTTTAAATCTGTTGAAATTTTAGCAAGTTTTTATTTATTTTTAGTCTTTCCCATTTTTAGAATTTATTATTTATTATTGTTGTAATTTCAGCTTCCTATTTTTAGCATGGAGATTTTATTGCTTTCCTAATGTGATAGTCTTCCTCCGCTATTTATTTGATAAAAGTTTCCTATGAAATTGAAGAGGGATTATTATTTTTTCTCTCCCAAAACCTACATGAGATCATATCAAGGAATGACTGTCGAAATCGTGAAACTCACGATTGAATCCCGTCAGCTTAGTTGGACATCGTGGTTGCCTCCTTCAGCTCCACTCTCGCCCCAAAAATATCCCCTATATTCCCCTTCCTATTGTCATGTGTGAAACCTTACGACAATCATGAATGTAGCTAGATGAAAAAGCAAACGAGATCACGGTGTACGAAGACCTACGAAACTCAAGTCTTTCTCCCATTTTCGGCTTCCCTTATACCTGAAACTATTGGTAAGATCATCTCTTTTGAGAGTTATGGACGTCGTGACACATATCATGATCTGAAACCCACATAGGCAAAACAGGTAGCTACTACATGCACTGCTCTCCTCAATTTTCAAGGATGTTGCTTAAGACAACGATGATAACCGGAGTCCAAAGAAATTCTACCACATCTATCGGTTCTAGTAACTCCGAAACCACTTCACCTCACCCTAAAGCTCATCCCATGATGTATCGACTGAATATTATCCCCTAACTTTACCACCTTATCTCACAATTATAAAACTTAATGGACACACTATCTCGAGTGAGCTCAATACATAAACTTGGCGTCTACAGAAGAGGCAAAATTGAGTATTTAATTGGAGCAAATTCAAAACTTGTCGGTAGCCACAATGATAACCTTTAGATTGAGAAAAGGAAAAAGAATCTCTTCCATTAGGCAATTTACAGTAACGAAGGACCACTAACTCTACGATTCAGCATAAACTATCAGAGGAAAAGCTAGGATCTTGAAGTAATGGTGAATTTACCAGATTTTAACGGACAAATGGATCCAAATGAGCTTAGTAAGAGGCTTCAAACAATGAAGAAAATTTAGTACAATGGAAATCCTCAGGACGAGTGTTAAATTGGCAGTCATTAAGCATAGAAAAAATATTTCATTGTGGTGGGAGAACATGAATCGTAGTCGATAGCGATAATGGAACAGTAAGATCATCATGTGGTCCAAGATGAAAAGAAGCACAGATACCTTCCCCCACCCTAGCTACATGACATGTTCATATAACTCAACCAGTGCTTGAAGTAAATTGCATAGCTGACTTTGATCAACTTATGTTGAAATGTAAGTCGGTAGAGCCAGAAGAGCACAAAGTTGTGAGGTATCTAGGAGGACTGAGGTTCTTTATTAGTAATGTAGTGCATCTGCAACCATATTGGTCTCTATTGAATATACAAAGCATAATTTTGAATGTACAGAAGAAGAACTTTACCTGTGACCGACACACCTTCTAAGTAGGGTTCAATACCAGGATCAGACAACAAAAGTGCAGCTAATGGAGCACCCAAATCGGCACCACCCAAGAAGAAGTCAATCCATAATGGAGAATAGATGCAGCTGCCATTATATCGAAACCCATCCCAATCAAGCAGTGCTTCAAGTGTCACAAGTTCGAGCACATTGTATTAGATCGCCCAAACAAGAGAATGATATCTTCCACCGATCAGGGTGTCACAAAGGCATAGGATGAAGACACCGAGGAGGAGATTGGAGAGGAGTAGCAGCTTGCAAACCAAAAAGGAAGAGATGCCAGTGATTCAAGTTGAGCACAAGAAAGAGAATCCAACAGGATTATCATTGGTTGTCCTAGAGGTAGTAGTTCGAGGAAATGGGCATTCATATAAAGTTTGAGGATGTGGTTTCACAAACTATCTTCTTGCCAGCATTAAGAAGAGCATCAATAGAACTGACAGTGGTTGCCCAAGAGGGCCCTAAATTTGAGGAGCCGACACCAAACACATGGCAACCCGAGAATTTCAAGATTTTCAAACATGCAGTCTATCTCAAAAATTGCCACTGTTGAGGGAGGTCAAATATGTCAGAGATGAGAAAATTTTGAGCTATTTCTAGAGGTCAATATGGGGTAACCTAGGTGTTACATTTCAAATTAGTTCAGCAATGTCTTTCAAAATATAAGGTTTGATAGTAGTAAGTTGCTGCCTCGGAAATCTCAAATGGGCTTTTATGGGCAGTAACATTCAACTATGAGATACAAGCTCTTCCAGAGAAGAAGCCTCTCGTAGCCATGGAAAAAGACGTGGGACGCTAGGACACAGGTTGCGAGATGTAGGATGCGAGGTGCGCACTCTTGGGGTCCGTTGTTTGTGGAACGAACGATTGCAAAGACAGGCCAAAGCAACTTTATTTTATTTCCATTTTGTTATATTTCCATTATTTTTTTAGCAAGTTTCATTATTTTGTTTCTTCTTTTTCATTTCTTACCTATTTTTCTAGTTTCAAATTAGGTATTTATTCTGAGGAGAATATATATATATATATATATATATATATATATATATATATATATATATATATATATATATATATATAT
>NW_018243386.1:23950-58481 GCF_001263595.1 Phalaenopsis equestris | reverse complement strand
ATATATATACATATATATACATATATATACATATATATATGTTCTTTTTTTAAAGGATTGGTCGAAGGGCGGACCACCCAACCAATCTCATGTGCAAATTCAAATCATGTCTGGTCGAGGATTTGAAACCGGGTCGAGAGGGGACTTACGTAGAGCAGTCACCAACTCACTAACACCTGATGCACATATATATATATATATATATATATATGACTACATACCATGACATAGAGGCATACATTGATGTAGATTGAGCGAGCTCGATTATTGACAATAGATCTTCCGAAATTTTTATTATGTTTTGGAAAATCTGGTTTTATGGTGAGGTAAAAAATTGAATGTGGTTGCGAGAAGTGTTGAGGCAGAATATAGGGTCATGACTAATGAAGTATGTGAGATGTTATGGTTGAGGAAAATTCTTGAAGAAGTGCGGATCACAATAAACATGGCAATGAAGTTGTATTATGATAATAAAGCAGCCTTAAAAATTGCAGAAAATCGAACGCAACATCATCACACAAAGTATGTGGAGATAGATAAGCACTTTATAAAAGATAAGATTGATTTTGGAGCAATTTACATGTTGTTTATTCCTACTACTCAACAAATAGCAGATATCTTCATCAAAGGACATTCCAGACCTAGTTTTGAGCTGCTTGTAAGAAAGTTGGGCATGATAGATATTTATGCTCGAACAATAGAGAGGGTGTTGAAAATTTTAGAATGTTTTCATTTATTTTTAGTATTTTTTATTTTTTTTATTTTGTTATTATTGGTAGGATGTAATTTCTGCTTCCCATTTTTAGCATGAGGATTTTATGGCTTTCTTAGGAGCTGCTTGATTGAGTGAATTAAAAATAGTCTTATATTTATTTTACAACTAAAGCGAACAACTAAAAAATATTTCAAAAACATAGTAATCAGAGTGCTCTACAAACGTTTTACATTGCATTTCAATTTAACAAATCAAACGTCCTCTTAATGTGGTAGCCTTCCCTCGTTAAATATCTAACAAAATTTTCCTATAAAATTAAAGAACAATTAATGTTTCTGCTCTCCCAAAACCTACCATTCACGATAAAATAAAATATGTTTATAAAAAGCAAAAGCAATAAATCAATAAGATCCGAAACACATCATATTATTGAGAAAAGTAAAAATAAACACAATGGGGTTGGAAAATCAATGGCAACTAGAGATAAATCATACCTGGGGAGAAAAATTCCTAGTTTGATCCTTCCGCAGATTCATAACATCAGCACAAATGGTTCTTACTCTCGAATCACAATGATGAGATGGAACATTCACCTTCTGCACTGCATGGAATATCACTGAACAATTTAAATTACATGATGAAAATACCAGTAAGCCTAATCATCGTACCAAATTAATCTTCAATTTAATTTCTAATCACTCTCATCAACCTCACATACCATCCAAAATACAAATGACTCACCTTCAGGTCAATCCCCACAACTGTCCCTCCCTTCTCCAAAGGACCCAAGCTTCGACAAGCTACCTGAATACAACCAAAACCTACGTCATCGCCATTTGTAAGTTCCAAGAACAAAAAGAGATCTGCTTAAAATTTTACAGTAAACAGAGACGAGGCAAATAAAAAAGATTCATTGAAAACCTCCATAACAGCCAAATGCATTGTTTTATTAAGCAAAACACTAACAAGCTATTTGGTAGCAAAATTTAAATGATAATTTAACTTAAATCTTGTCAAACCTTCAAAATAAGAAACATAAATCCTGCAGAATCTTAGATGTTGTTTAGCTTAAATCTTAACAAATCCTCAACTTAGTTAACAGATTTAAGAGAGAAGAAACTCATGGATAGCGTGAAGAAACTCATGGATAGCGTGTGTACTTCTCTTAACCTCCCCTTGTCTATAATTGTTCTTGTGCAACTCCCAACTATCAGTGAATCTCATAAAAGCAAACAAGGAACCACAAATTTACAATAAATTACTTAATATTATTTTTCACAAAAAATAAAAAAAATAAAACTTAACAAAAATTTAACCAAATTTACAAAAAAAAGAGGAAGCAAGGAAGTGAGGTTCTAGGATTTTGTGCCCGCAAGGAAGCGTTTACGAAAAATTTAAGAAAATCAAAATAAGATTAATAGTAATTATTAATCATTAACTAATAATAATAAACTAATTAATTAATTGTAATAATCATTTAAAAACCACCACTGCACACTTATCCTCCCCCAAATCCTTCTCTCATCTTCCTCCACACAACACCCTAATAAGAAAAGCCTGCAAACATGAAATGGCATCAACATTTTTTCACATGTCACTGTTATGGTACATCATATCCCACTTTCAAGCAAGTCTGCTTCACATGCAGCACCGCTCACCTCCATATGTAGCCACAATCTAACCACAGTAGCATAAATTTAGGTTTTCTTTGCATTTCGACTATTATATTGAGTTTAGAATACATTGTGTTATTCTATCTAAAATAACGTTATCATATGAAAACTACGAGTGAATATTAAAAATTTAAATAGTAAAAAAAATTATATATATATATATATATATTTTAAAAATTTTATTAAATATAACAATGTCTTGTCCTACTTTTTTACAATTATGTTGTGTTGTCATGTTGATGATGTGTCGTCTGAGCATAAATAGTAAGCCTCCTATTAAAACTTAAAATCTGAAGCTATAAACATTCGATGAAAAATGTTCTTTTAGATGGAGCAGCGGCAAGTTTATTTAAACTTTGGTATGCGTTTGAAAAAAAATATAAACTTGTGGAAACTCTACTCATTTTGCATGTCTTCGAACTAAATTATATTAGGTATCGATAAATTTAAATGCTTGATGATCAATATATAACATAAATTTCCTACACAATATTTGAGATACTGAATGACAACACAAAATTCCTTATTATCTGAAGAATAATTTTTATCTAGCAACATTCAATTTTTCACTAAAATAAGCCACATGATGATTTTAACGTCTGGCTTGCATTTGAAAATAAATATCTAATCTTGTGTAAACTCTGCTCACTTTGCATGTCAATGAATTAAATTATTTTAGGTATTGATAAATCTAAAGGCGTCATAATCAATATATAACATAAATTTCCTATAGAAGAAATAATGCCTCCAATATTTGAGATATTGAATGGCAACATAAAGTTCTTTATTATATGTAGAATATTTTTTATCTAGCATCATTCAACTTTTCACTAAAATAAGCAACATAATATTCCTCTAATGCTGACTCTTGAGAAATCACATACAACTTCAAATGCTTTAGTAAAATCAAGCAATCGTAGTAAAAAGTATCTTGATCTGATAAAATGCTCCCAAAGCACTAGTAGTCTACATAAATTTATCTTTTTCTGGGACGCGAGTGAGTGGAAATATTAGGGTGTTAAAATACAAAATAAATCTCCAATAGAAAGTAACCAAGCCTTAAAAAAAGTCCTAACATTTGTAAATGGTTAAGAGTAAGTCAATCAATGACGGCTTTAACCTTGATAGAATCAGGTCTTACGCATATCCAAAACTAACATAGAATGATGAAGATGTTAGTCTTCCTCTAAAACAGAATATGAAGATATCACAAAAATAAATCACTAGAAATATACTATGAATGATTTTACATAGCATTCAACATTTTGATGAATGTACTTGGTGCATAATATTATAAAAAAGGCATCCCAAACCATTCATATAATCCAATTGGGGTTTTTACAAAATTGTCTTCCACTCATTCCCAAGTCTAAACTTTATCTTATGGTAGCCACTTTTCAAATCAATCATTATAAAAGAATTGGCACATGAGATATAAACCAACATATTATCAAGTATATCTATGGAAAATGTAGGCCTGATGGTGATCCTATAAATGCATATTCTCCATGATCCATCATTTTCAAGTTTCAACAAAGTTGGGATAACATGTGGACTAAGGCTTTCCCATAAAAAACCCTTCCTAGAAGGTCATTCAAAAAGTTCACCCTATAATAAGAAAATTTTGATAATTGTGAATCAAGCACTAAACTAGTGGCATATTGTATATTTCTGATAGAAATAAGTTCATCTAATAAATCAACTGGGCAAACATCAAAATAGTTAGCGAACAAGTCAAAGACAACAACAATTAGCAGGTATGTTAAGGATGAAAGCCTTTTGTGAAAACTATCATATCTAACTCAAGTATAATATCACAATCTAAGGAAGAAACAATCCATAGCAATAAAAAATCTAATCCTAGTTAACTAAATTTCGGGTCCATTATTTTTTGGATGAGTGGGCAATATGTTAGAAGCGGCCTTGTGATAAAGGGATGGAGGAACCATCTTGATTGCTTCATAGAATATAATTTGGCTGTTTTGCATTATATTTGAACAAAAAAACGTTTTCTCTGCTACAATATATGGCTTTAATATCAAGCAACAAATGCCTCCCTAATAATATATGGGTTTAATCCACAGAGAGAGCATCACACCATATATTGGTCCTCATAACTCCCCGATTTAATAGGCCCATTCACCTATTAGTGTCTAAGAAGAATGTATGGTTCGTCAAACTTACACTAAAGGGCTGGTTCACATTTTAAATTGGTCCTTGAAAACGCATGGGTTGATATCACATTCATTGCACTATCCTACTAATAAATAATCCTCATCTCATATCCATGCAAGTGACCTACTCCTCCGATTTATAACCTCATTCTTGCCAACATCTAAAGCTCTCATAAAACTCAGATGGCACTCACCAGTCTCCTTTAGTTATCATTAGACAAAAGTGAGTCATCAGTAATCTCCTCAATGTGTTAATCCTCCTAATCATCTCCAGCCTCTAAAAATAATATTTAGACCTTACAATGATGATAATTATGCCTTTTTTATGATATTCAAAGCAGATGATGTCCTTTTTTTTTTCCTAGAAATGGACTCAATAGTGATCATGGGGACTAGACTGCTAAATTTAGAAGCTTAAATCTAGAAGAATACTATAGGATGAGAAAAATGTGGAATGTGTTTTAGTCCTAATGA
This sequence comes from Phalaenopsis equestris, assembly GCF_001263595.1. NCBI lineage: Eukaryota > Viridiplantae > Streptophyta > Magnoliopsida > Asparagales > Orchidaceae > Phalaenopsis > Phalaenopsis equestris. The sequence goes on along the minus strand of NW_018243386.1, from coordinate 53,445 downwards.
CGGATGAAAATTTCTTTTGCTTTCCAATGAGGGCATGATGGAATACAACTTCAAGGATTGAAGAAGCATGTAGCTCTATCTCATTTATAATATCGATCTTAATGTCGATTGCAAATTTATTAGTCAGTTGCCAATCAATATCAATACACCCACCTAATCATGCTACTAAATCCCAAATATATTAAAGTACTCAATGATCTACATGCTCTCTTGATTGAGTCAACAATTGTCCATAAAGCTTTTATCACAGTTGCTTGAACAATATGTGGACCACAACATCAATTTTATATCCACCCATATTATAACTGGTCTTCCTAACATTTTTTCATTGGCTAAGATATTTTACCAATGGGCATGGTCAATTAGCTGCATTTAATAAATGTTACCCACAAATAATCTTTCATTTGATATCATTCAAAAACTGATCCATTTAGCTAAGAATATCTAAGAATTTATTGAGATCGTGGACAGAATCAAATGTGTGGGCTTCCATTTTGAATTTTCTAGCGAATTATTTAATCATCTCCATTTCTTTAGTGTCGTTCACCTCCAAACATATTCCTATTAGCTATAAGATTCCTAGTAGTATGGTTTTCATCTAAAGGATTATTTTGAGGAGGGATGGAACATCTTCTGAAGTTTATGGTTAAGCAAATTAAATTGGCAAATCATACTCTCAAACAATCATTTGAAAGAAAATATCTACGAGGCGGGATATAACGAATAAATACAATTACTTAAAAATATGACATATGTCGTGGGTCATGTGAAATCTATATGAGAGTTCTTTCGAATGTTGGGTCAGCTAGTTTGTTAATTTCTGATGAAAAACTAACTAGAACATTCAACCCAATTGAAAAATTCCTACTGTTTATTTCAAATGAGAGTTGGAATCGCTGCTCTATTTTTTTGGGTCAGCTGATCCCCCCTGTCTGTTGCTTCATGGCCCCAAAGGAAGGCGACGGCTGCTCCATCCACTCCTGCGCAGTACCGATAGCTAACAAAAAGTTGGGCGGGTGGTATCCCCCTGAGATAACTGCTGGTGGAATTCCCACAAGCTCAGCAAGAAAACCGGCCACTACAACAGGAATTAACACCGCAGCATTTTTTGACTGTCAGCCGTCCTAATGATCCTCCAACTAGGTCAATTCATCTGCATAGGAATAATGTCAAAAAACTATTAAAAACCGGCTCCTAACCCTACTCTTCTTTACAGAAACCGAGGGTTTGTAGCTCACTTTGGCAAGGAGTTCAAGTCCACGAATAGCTCTCTCAAATCCTCTGTCTTTTCCTTTCCTAACCCTACTCTTCTTTACAGAAACCGAGGGTTTGTAGCTCACTTTGGCAAGGAGTTCAAGTCCACGAATAGCTCTCTCAAATCCTCTGTCTTTTCCTTTCCTAACCCTACTCTTCTTTACAGAAACCGAGGGTCTGTAGCTCACTTTGGCAAGGAGTTTAATTCCACGAATAGCTCTCTCAAATCCTCTGTCTTTTCCTTTCCTAACCCTACTCTTCTTTACAGAAACCGAGGGTTTGTAGCTCACTTTGGCAAGGAGTTCAAGTCCACGAATAGCTCTCTCAAATCCTCTGTCTTTTCCTTTCCTAACCCTACTCTTCTTTACAGAAACCGAGGGTTTGTAGCTCACTTTGGCAAGGAGTTCAAGTCCACGAATAGCTCTCTCAAATCCTCTGTCTTTTCCTTTCCTAACCCTACTCTTCTTTACAGAAACCGAGGGTCTGTAGCTCACTTTGGCAAGGAGTTTAATTCCACGAATAGCTCTCTCAAATCCTCTGTCTTTTCCTTTCCTAACCCTACTCTTCTTTACAGAAACCGAGGGTTTGTAGCTCACTTTGGCAAGGAGTTCAAGTCCACGAATAGCTCTCTCAAATCCTCTGTCTTTTCCTTTCCTAACCCTACTCTTCTTTACAGAAACCGAGGGTTTGTAGCTCACTTTGGCAAGGAGTTCAAGTCCACGAATAGCTCTCTCAAATCCTCTGGCATAATGCAAGTCAGTTAGCCAAGGAAGAATAACTACAACGAACACAATGTCAAGCCAGTGATCCTATCTATAGAGCACACTGAGCATATAATTCAAGGGAAAGATAATTATTAAATTAATTTTTTCGAATTTAGTGTCAATGAATGATAATAATTTCTCTGTTCTTATCGTAGTTGTTATTTTCAATGAGCAAAAAAATTCAGGGAACTAATATGTATACACCAAAGCTGTCAGTACGGATCTCAAAAGCAATCGAAAGACCCAGACGAAGGGCAGACAATCAAAGCGTCCCATCGCCCTACAACCAACCGTGTGATCAAGAATTGACAAATACAAATATGGAAAAACATCTAAATGACAGACCACGCCTGTAGTTTAGACCGACCAAAGTGACGGTGTGAACATTTGATCGTTGTCAATTGGCTGACCCACTTTTTCAGCGGCGGATGAGGTCGTCACTCGACTGGATGCTTTAGCCGACCGACACAAGGCACGATCGCCACTAAGTCGGCGGGATTCAAGAATATCAGTCAGAAAAATACTATATTCAAGAATATCAGTCAGAAAATTACTATCATATTAGAATTCAAATTGTAATATAGATATAATATGAAATTTATATGATTGATTCAAATATCAAATGAATAAAGAGCAGTTTCCATAATTGCTCCCTCATTTCTGTAATTGTACAAAACACGCATCTATAAATAGGAAATAAAAATACAAATAAAGGGAGCTCTCCGAGTGTTCTCTAGAGAGTAAATTATGGGCTTATTCTACTCTCTCTACCTCCTTAGTCTGTTTCCAATTCTTGGGGTGTATTCCTATAGTACAATTCAAGATTCAACAGCATTACTTAGCAAATCCTACTTAAGTTAAATCCGACATACAGCCACCCATCCCCTGGAGTTACCTGAAGCCACGCTCCAGGAGCACATCCAAGATCAAGAACAGAAGCCCCAGCACCAATTAACTTGAACTGCTTCTGCATCTGAAGAAGCTGCACAACAATGCCATTGACGTCAACAATCTAAACAGCCAATAAAACCATTCATTAACAACAGTAGGAACAAAACCTTAAAAGCCGATCTCGCCACGTAACCAAGGCGTTGCGCCTCTCTCCAAAAGAAGTCCGGCGCCCACGGCCCGCTCATCGACCACCTCAAAAAGTCCCGACTCGTTAAACCCTAAATGGTGTTTTAAGGGGATCGCGTCAAACTAGCTTAATGGCAAGCGAGTTAATGCGCCCGAACATTGAATCGAGGATTTAAACTTTGGGTCAAGTGTACGCGTAACAATGCGATGGATTTTATTAAACATTTTTAACTAATGCCCTGTTTGGATTTTTTTTTTTTTTAACAAAAAACAAAAAACAAATATAAAAACTATGTTTGTTAATTATTTTTTTGTTTTATTTTATTTTTTGTTTTTAGGAGAAACATTTCTACATATAAAATACTCAATATAACAAAAAAACATGGTTTTGTCTGTTTTTTAAGCATGGAAAACAGTCCACTCTCCCACACGATAGATTGGCTCGTATCCATGGTCTTTATCTGTTAAGAGCGACGACCACTGGTTTGTTTTAGACATCATATTTTATAGCTAGAATCTGCTTCAAAAATACATCTTTAACACCATAGGATGGATACCGAAGGCGACAGTGATGCATGCGCTTTAGAAGGTTTTCAAAATCTTGTTGGCGCAGACTCTCATTGCCTTGCGTGGCACCGTGCTGGCTACTGATTTATAGATGTGCTAATATATGTAATCAGGCGATTTATGATTGAAATAATGGGGTTTTTTTTCATGTTAGTATACATGCTTGGGCTTGCAATACCTTACCATCATTGCACGATGTTGGGGAATCACATTGGCTTCATGGGCGCAAACTCTCATTGCGTTGTGTAGCACCGTGCCTGGCTACTAGTTTATAGATGTGCTAATCGATGTAATCAGGCAATTTATGATCCAAATAATCGGGTTTTCTTCATGTTATTATTCATGCTTGGGCTTGCAATACCTTACCATCATTGCATGACGTTGGGGAATCACATTGGCTTCGTGGTGATGTACGTGCTAAATTTCTTCTTCGCTAATTTCAGACCTAATAACATGTGTTTCATTATGTCGGTGGAGATATTTTCGGCTAGGATGAGGTCAACTTGTCACAGAATATCGACGGCAAGAGAAAGGCCAGAGCTATTGTGGGATCATTTGAACTTTTCTATGTGGCCCAAAACTAGGATAAGATGAAGATTGACTGCAAGTATTCGACTGGAATTGCAGTGAGGAACTTTCTAGTTGTCTTACCTACATGTAATGTGTTGGGGCTTCTTTTTACCTTACTGATGTCCGCATCAAAGGGGAAATCTCTTGAGAAGATGTCAGGGGAGAGTGAAGAGAAGGAGATGCAGGAATCTATTGGGTGGCAGGACAATACTTGTTTTAAGCAATAATGTTTATAACTTATTCTTAAAAATAAAATTTGTGAGGAGCTACTTCTGGTAACAAAATCTAAAGAGCATATAGAACTTGCCTATATGGAATAGGATTTCTATCTCCGCTCTTAAGTAATTTTCTCTTTGTCATCTTTGTTATAAGAAGAGAAGTTATAGTTGGTCACACTTCTAAAAGATTGGTCGTTAATGGCTGTTATTGGGATTTAAATTTGAGTTGATATGTTATATTTTGGTGTTTAGGAGTTTTGTTTTCGCTCAATATGTAAATTTGAGCTAAAATGCTCTTTGGTTAAAGGTTTTTGCGTAATGGGTTCAAGGTAAATTATAGACCAAAATATATAAATAAAGATATTAATGGGCTCTCTGTTATAAGTCTGAAGTAAGGTTAATGGTAGTTTGTGTAAATTTTGCAGATTCAGTGGTCATATATTTAAGAATTTATTTGGGATAAATTTTATTATTTTTTTTATTTTTAAATTTTATTTGTGTAATGTATTTTTTATTTCTAAAAATAAATAAATATATATTTTTTTTTATTTTCCCACTGATAAGTCCTAATCAATGCAGTTGGAAGATTATTAGTGCTTCGGGTTCTTGATTTTGTGCTAGAATTAAAACTGACGATATTTTAAAAAATATATAGGTTTTTCTTTAAAATAAAAAAAATATCCATTCAAATAAGTTTTATATTTTTTATTTTTAAAAATAGATAAATAATAACAATACGAAACACATTATCTAGAAATGAAAATAAAAAACAATACAAAAATAAAATAAACTAAAAAAACAATAATAAAAAACAAAAAATTGATCCCAAACATGACTTTAGCAATTTTATAAATATTTCTAATTAGATATAAAAGACGTACAATATGTAACACACTTCGAATAGGGACAAAATACTATTGAAAAAACCAAATACCATTAGTGCACAACGTAATGCACCTCAATCAATTGCTCCTTTATTTTTTCTAGCGGCCTCTGCCTTAACTTTCTTTAACATGGCTTTCATGGTTGTACTTTACTCAAGGACTACTTAATTTCTAATGCAATAACATTAACCTTCTCTACTATTTTCAATGTGACTTCCTACGTGGCCCTTAGATTAGCATTTTCCTGCAACATTGCAACTAAGTATATAGTTACATATAGTGGCTTCATTCACTCTATTTTCTTATTTTTCTTCTTCAAGATCATCTCAAACTAACCCTAGATTTGAGATGTCATCTCCAAAAAAGAAAAAAAAAGAAAAAATTAATTCGCAAGCTGTGAAAGGTTTCAAATAAGTAATATGGACTATTTCACTCCTCCGTCACTATAAAATTGGCCTTGTCGGGTGAAAAAAAGATGCAATGTCTAACTTCAAATGCTTGATTAGTGTGATCCACATGATAATAAAATTCCAACTCTTTTGATCTTGTTTGTTTCATCAAGAGGTTTAATCCAACCAAAATATCTTTGGTAAGGCTTTATATTCGACCATTTTCTGAACCAAGGAAGTTAAATCTACCCACATTACCAGCATTACCAATGACACTTGAGCATTTGACTAAAAGTCTAATGTGCTGTTTCAACCCATCCAAATGTTTGTTTGAATTAACATCTAAATTGACCATCAAATCAGCATCCTCCTAAAGAGGGGTGAACGACACTATATTTAATGCTCTTTCATCGTTTGTTACACAATGTAATAAAGGGCTAACATAAGGATGAACCCAATAGTGCTTGATGAAAAACCATCTATCACGGTGATCTCACCTACCATTTGTTACACAATGTAATAAAGGGTTTACCTCTAATTACATGATAATATTGTGAAAGGCTTTTTATTGAGAGAAAACTTTCATGAAATGAAGGTTTCTCAATGACATAGCCTTCACAATTTAGGGAATGAAGGGTAAGGGAAACCCCTCATTCTCTGTTCCAAATGGTAGCTCAACCTATTCATCAAGAGCGAAGCCTCCAAAGATCACGTGACTATTCATAATCTCAGTCAAATGGCTTTATAAATTAGGGCTTAGAAGAAATCTTAGAGGGATCATAAGGGGAAGCGCAAGAGAAGGCTCCTAACCTAGCGACCACCTCTAACAATAGCCTACCTAGTTCTCTAACACCATAATACAAAGGCTTTGCTAAGAAAAAAATAAATTAGGAGTTCAAAATAATTTCACCTAAGAGATATTTTCGTATGTGTCCACTCGACTTGTCTTTGCTCGTTTCACTGCTAGGATGAAGGTAGCTCCTCCTTCATGGAAAAGAAATTCTCTAGCAGTCCTCTATCTTAAACTTTTTTCAAGAAGTTATGAGGGTAGATGAAGTGAAGAAGAGGAGAAGGATAGAGTAGAGGGTGAAGTTAAAAAGTTAGAAAAGGAGGAAGGCAATGTTTTCTCACAAAGAAGTTTTCTCCACATCTCCCATAGTTCTCTCAAGCATTCTATAGCTAAAGAATCTCTCCCAAGGTAATGAAATATGGATCCTCAATTAATCCCCTCAGCTATCCATGTATTGGTGGCTTTTCTTCGTCATATTGTGTTAAAAGAAGATTCTTTTTTCCATGTCAAGACACCACATTAGCTATCAGAGAGGTGGGCAGCGAATAAAAACATCATATTGTACCATTTTATTTATCCCATACAATGTAATTATATGAGATCAAGTGGGAGGATTGGTCAAATATTTTGGCTACAAGTATGCAAATGGGACACTTAAGTTCTCCAAACCGGTGCAAATGCGCCACCTTCTAGGTTGGCAAACAAAACGACACTTCTTCTAAGACTTTGGTGCATAGATGCCCATGTTTGGCACATAAGCACCACCCTATCATGTATCAAGGAAGTAAATAGTCTGTCCTTGGTATTCTTGGGCACATACCACATACGCACCCATATGTGGCGCATATGTGCCACCCTCTTGGGTTGTCACCAAGGAAGCACACTTCTTTTTGCTTGGGTGCATAGACGTCCATATTTGGCCGCTTATACACCCGCTCCTTAGTACTGAGAACTTGGGAACTCAATTATGGGAAACATATTCAAAATTCTTGAGAATCATATTCAGTGAATAGAGGATCTTCTATAATCCAAAAACGAATAAAAGCTTTGTGCTACCTCTTAAGCAGGGTTGCATGGTCACGTAGGTAAGCTCTTATGCATATTTGGATTATAGAAGATCTTCTTTTGACTGAATATGATTCCTAGGCATTCTGACTAACATAGGAGATGTGCCAAATTGAACAAATAGTGTCTTATTTTATGGATTTCACCCTGGTATGACCATTTTGATCCAAACCTATTTTGCTTCCCAAGTGCCTGTCGGAAGACTTTATGGATCTGTAAGCTATAGAAAAGCATATATCACAAAAAATAGGCACCCAAAACTTACGAATAAACATTTTAATTAATTTTTTTCAGAAACTTTAGTGTCAATAAGTGTTATATACCTTAGAGCGGGTGCACTGGTCCAAAACCTTATTTTCTCCAAAGCATACGTATGAGGGGCGTATGATTTTCATTGACCACGGGATGCTCTAAATGGACCATAAATGTTCTTTAAATATGAGAATGGTCTACGAAGGTGTCCAATATAAATCTGATACCACCAAATGGTGATTTTTTATGTGTAAAGCTGAATCAATGCCAACCCTGGCTCTATGCCCCGAACACTTACCAGGAGGTTTGTTCAGATGTTTTAAGCTATGAGATGCTATGAATGAAAAATGTATAATCCTAAGCCATTCAAGTGGATATCCTAAATGTGTGGTAACAAAATTTGATGCCAACAAGTTTCGGTTTCATTCTCCATCTAGGTCGTCGATAACCCTCTTTGTATTGTCACAGTAGCTCAAAATCTTGAAGGAGTATCAAGCTTTTCATTCATTAAGGTACTTTTGTCTCTGAATTTTGAAGGAGCTTTTAGCTATCTGCCAAAATTATGTAAACTTGTGGAGTGGTTTGCTACACAATGTCTAGGGTTTCTTACTTTATGGAGATCCAAACATAGGAAATGGAAGAGACAATGTCAAAAATAAGGAAAAAAATCAAAAGAACTTCAAGACAAATAGAAAAAAATGTGGTGTTAAGTGATAATGTAGTGATATTGTGGTGGTGTTGTGTTGGTGTCTTGGAGTGGTCTTAGAGTGGTATTGGAATATTATTCGGGTGGTTTTGAGGTATTATTGGGGTGGTATTGTGGTGACATTAGAGTAATAAGGGGGTAGCATTGAGGTGTCAATGAGGTGGTAATATGGTGATATTGTAGTGGTAATTGGTGGTGTTGTGATGATGTTATGATGGTGATATGGTGGTATTATGTTGGTGTAGTGGTTTTCTTGAGGTGGTGTAGTGTTGGTACTGAGATGGTGTGGTGGTGGTATTAAGTTGGTCGTATGGTGATATTAAGATAGTATTGGGGATGATATTGAGGTGGTTATTTTAAGATGATGGTGTGGAGGTGGTATTGGGGTTGCATTAGAAGTCTTAAAAAAAGTTTTATTATTTTATTACTAGTAGAACAATGTACTTTTGAAGGAAATTTTTTAAATATATGTTATTGTCACAATATATGTCGAGTATGTGGCAATGAATCTTTTATAGCTCTCAGCATTGCTTGATCTTGATCAGTTAATATTGTTAAGGGATTTTTGTCATGAATTAAATGTAGAAATATTTTAAATAATCAATTGAATGGGTCACTTATCTCATTTGATAAAAAACATACTCCAAAAAGAACATTTTGCCAGTGATGGTAAATCCTAATAAAAGGTGCACAAAGTAAATTATATATATTAAATAAATAACTTTTATTAAAATTATGACATCTTTAAAGTAGTCATAGTCAACTTTTGACATTTCATCACTCCAAAAAAACTCATCAAGCTATCAAACTCATTAATCTAGAAGTCACATATAAACATAATATGCATCTTACCTCTCTGTGAATAGTTATATTAAACCATTAGTGTCACCACCTTCAATTCTCGCTCTTCTATCATTTTGAATAGAATTAAATGCATCTTTTAATGAAAAACATACTTTTCTACTCCACCAACTTCCGTAGCAAGAAATTTGAATGCATCAATAGCTCTAATCTCTACTTCTATCATTGATATCACTGATGCTCTTCTAGATCTCAAGAAATGTTGATCACCTAGCACTGTTAAGGATGTGTTATGAATTTCTATAAAATTTATATCCTTCCAGTTTTCATTAACATCAATGTTATATCAAATCATGGTTGGACAACCAGTCTTAGAGTTTAATTTTTTAAACTTAATTGTGTTATTGAGACTAGGCTGCTTTTTAAAATCAACTTTTCCACATCAAAAGTTATTTGATTTTATATTCTTTGAATTTGGTTAAAAACTAACATGGTCCTTTTGAATAATATTGAGGTGGTATTATGGTGATATTGTAGTGATCTTGTAGTGGTATTAGAGTGGTATTGAGGTGATATGGGGTTGGTATTGGGATAGTATTGGAGTGGTATTGGGATGATATACAGGCAGTATTGGGGTGCTCTTGTGATGGTCTTAGGGTAGTATTGTGGTGGTGGATTGGTTGTAATATTGTAATGGTAGAATTAAGGCAATATTGTGATGACATTTGGGTAGTTTTAGAGTGATATTGGGGTGGTGTTGATGTGGTATTGATGGTATTATGATGATATTATGGTGGTGTTGTTATAGTATTGAGGTAGTAGAGTGATGGTTGAATAGTGATGGTATTGGGATGGAGTTAAGGTAGTGTTATAGTGGAATTGGGGTGCTACTCTGGTGGTATTAGATTATTATTGAGGTGATATTGGGGTAGCATTATGGTGGTATATGGGTAGAATTATGGTGGTATTGTTGTGGTATTGAGTTTTTTCACACAAATGCACCATAGCTTTTGCTTCACAGATGTGAGAGATAAAAAATTATGATGCTATACACATTTGCTATTTGAAATTTGATGTTTTAAAAGTTTTACCCTATTTTTGAAATAAATATGCTAATTTGTCGGAAGTATTGCATTTTTTTCACAAAAAAAATCCTATCTTTTGCTGCTCTCAAGTGGAAAACAAATTAATGCTTATAATATCAAAATAGAACTGATTTAAACTACAAAAGACATCAAGCATTATAAAGCAATGTTATCATTTTAATGGAAGTTAAACTTACCACAATTTGATCTTGCACCAATATTTTTCCTTACTATCATCAAAATTGCTTTGATGCAGATTTATCATAGCCACACTCTCCTCAATATACCACATAACACACTAATTGAAACAAGAACCCTAGAACATGAAGAGGAAATGAAATTGGCAGTGAAAAAAGAAACGGGTACCCTAGAGTCAAATAGAAATGAATACGGGGAATGGGTTTTTGAATAGATCATTTTTTCGTGTCTGAATTTATGGCTGGTTTCGTGTCGGGTTTAGCCACTACCAAAAATAACCTTTTTTCCCCCTTCATTTAATATCGTGAATTGGGTCCAGCTAAACAAATAAGTGTCGTGATGTTATTGGAGTCAGGACGTAAATCTACGTCAGAACTCCGACGTAATGTTTTCTCCATTCTAGAAGGGCCTATAGAAAAGAAAGAGATTGGGAAGAAAAGCATGTGACACCCTTTATTGAACTTTTCAAGCTCAATCTCATAATCATCATCTTCTTCTTCATTGTTTTCCTTTTCTTTTTTTATGAGACAGAAATTTAATAAGGAATTAGCATATTTTTAATGTGGACGTAGGTAAAGACCATCAACTCACTTATATTGTGTTTAATATTATTGTTATTGTTATTATTATTAGTGAGCATTTATTCTCCCTTTTTCATTGAATATTTCTCTATTTCATAAAATAAAATAGGGGCCCAAATGCATATCACCCAAGTCCTATGTATATTCATATCTAATGCCTAAACATTACTCTTTTATATTTATACAATCCAAATCTTTAATTTCACATAAAAATATCATTATCTTTTTTTTTAAAAAGTAAAATGTACTTTGCATGCCTACAATAGATGACATTTATTTAAAAATGGAAATCTATCAATTTTGTTTGTGTGGTATGTATGTAAATCTTCCAATTATAAAATAATAATATTATTGAAATAAATTTATAATTTTCAAAAAGGACTCCGTTTTAATCTAAGAGTTTAAATATTATGAAATATGTTAATCAAACATCATGGCTCAAAATGCCTCCAAAGAGTAAAACTATTGAATAAACTAGCTAGCACGGTTGAGAATGTATGAAAATGATCATTTCACTGTAATATATATATATATATTTACCTATATTAAAGCAAGATATATATATATATATATATATATAAACTATATGAAGTGCACGATAGAAATATGAAGAACGATCCGCGACCACATCAGTCCATGAATCAATGAATAAAAAAGTTTGTTAGTAAATTACACCAAATAAATTAATAACCCGTATATATCATATTTTTTTCATTTTGTTACAGTATTCATCTGTCACATCAACTAAAGAATAATGAACTTTTAGTAAACAACATCAAATAATTTAATTTTTTAACATAAAAAAACATGCCACCGTTAATCATTAGGAGATCTAACTATCCGAAAGGAAAGAGTACGGTGAAGAAGAGTCCACTCGCAGAAGATCATGATGTCCACTTCGTCGATAAGGTGAAGCTGTCCGAGCCAAGCCAACAAGGCCAAAGTCGACCGAACCACTAAGTCAACCAATGGGCATCAGAACGAGCCACTAAGCCATAAACAAACAAAAAAGCATTTGAGCTAACAGTCACAAGAAAACCAATCCAAAGAAAAACCAAATTTCCTAATAGCTTCAACCTTCCTAGAAAAACACAGAGGCTTCCAATCAGTAGTCATGGATCAAAAGGCAATCCATATCAAAAGGTTGACCCATATCGACCAAACATAGCCGATTGAGCAGATCTTAGTCGACTGATTCAAACTTGTTGATTCAAACTAATTAAGATCAGTTGGCCGAGCAAGGTAACAGTCTTGTAATATACTCATACATATAAAATACCAAGAATATCTTGTACAAATCTATTTAAAATAGAGAAAAAAATATAACTTCATCATATTATACACTCTTCAATATAAATAGGTAGATTTTTTCATGAATAAGACAAGGTATCACTATTCATTATTGTTCACTCACTAACTCTCTCTCTCTCTCTCTCTCCTCTCTCTCTCTCTCTTCTCTCTCTTACACACACACACACTCTCTCTCTCTCTCTCAAAAAAAGTGCAGTGATTGTGGATCTTACATTAGATAAGAAGAGGAGCAACCCACAGAAAAGAAACCCACAACAGAGATACTTCTGATATGGGGTCCAATAGACAGTTATTGAACCATCAGGTCCATGCGTTGAATGATCAATTGTTGGATAACAAATAAAATGCACTGACTCTGGGAAGAGAGCAACATCCTTGAGAGAAATGGTTGGCGACCAACAATGAAAGTGTTCCCCAAGCCCTTAAAAGAGAAAGAGAATCCTAATACTTCGATAATGTTGGGTCAACACTGATTGACTAACATAATGTTATCATCGGCACCAGTTTGTTTTGCAAAAGGCAGACTAAAATACTTCATTTTGGAGTTATGAGACTACATTTCACTCATATGGTGTCTCTCATAGCTTACAAATAAAAAAAATACTCCGTTGGGCGCTCTCGACAAAAATTAGGGTTTCAGGCTAGACCGACACCTCGACGCCGACCCTGGGCACCTACACTCCAAAATTGCCTTCTTGAGCCATTGAGCTCAAGAATTTGGAGGTCTAGCACTTGCTTTAGCACTTGGACATTTTGCGAGCACCTAGGTGCCCAAAAGTGTTGAAGAATAGCCATTTTCCTCAGAATTGGAAAAGTAGGCGCCGCAAGGGCAGCGTCTAGGAACCCAAACTGGTGTCTAGGCGCTAAAGAGAGTGGCACCTAGGTGCTAGAGAGAGTAGCACCTAAACACCCAAGGACCGAGCTCCTAGGCACCGGTCACCTCTCAGGTGACAATTTTGACTATTTTTGTTGTCAATTTAACATTGTAAGCTTCCAGAATCGCAGGGATAGCCTCGAGGCTTTAAAGGTGGATGGCTTATCCCACTTTTGCCTCCTCTAGTAGCATTCAAGGCTTCTTTTATGGAACTTTTTAGTCATTTGGAGGGGGAGCTGAGCTTAATATATCACTCCCTCACCCCCCACCCCTCATTCAATCTATTAGCTCCATTTTTTCCCAAGAGGGGACTTTATTCGCCCTTCTCTTCTTCTTCTTCTTCTTCTTCTTCTTCTTCTTCTTCTTCTTCTTCTTCTTCTTCTTCTTCTTCTTCTTCTTCTTCTTCTTCTTCTTCTTCTTCTTCTTCTTCTTCTTCTTCTTCTTCTTCTTCTTCGGTGTTGTGAGTATTGGAGGATGTGCACTTAAAGAAGAGCTCTTGGAAGGCATGGAGAGACTTTGAAGGTGCTTTGGAGGGGTTTTCTTAGAGAATGCCAAGGGAGATGATCTACCTCTTCTTCCCCTTCTTTAACTTCTTCTTCCTCCACTTCTTCTTCTCCTCCCCCATTTCTTAAGCATGTGTGGGGGTGGTACCTGCTTCTAGGTGCACTCACACTCTTGGGACACATGCAAGTGTATTTTTTCGTATCAGTAATATCAGATTTTTGAGTCTAAAATGATCATTCCATAGGGAGCGAGAAAGTTAAACTTAGGGAAATGTTATAGCCTACCAGTTTTCGCTCTTAGCCTAGAATTAAGATTAAGTTGAAGTTCTACAAACTACTCCTACAGAATTGCAATATATTTAAAATATTAAAACCTACAAAAATTATACTTAATATATTTAGTTTGGTGATTATCAAGTTATAAATTTACCCTCCCATGTAATGTATTGAGTGGAGCATAGGAAATGTATAGTGTTAATCGTAAATGTGGCTAGTGACAAATAAGAGAAACTCTCTTCATTACCCTCTCTCGAGTGCAAAAGGAAGATTTTTTAAACGACATTAATTCCTTAAACCACATTTTTGAACCCATCAAATATGATTTCCTAAACATTTTCATCTCCCTACGAAGCATATCCATCAATACTCTACAGTTCAACTTGATTAACCTAGTTGATGCCACCATCTCTCCCGAGTCATTATGGTTCACAACGCATTTTAAGATTTCACTTGGCTAAAATAAAAGTAAATAAAATTCTGAAGGTTAATCATCACATAAAATGTTTAAAAAATTTTTTGAAAACATTTTGCACTCTTATACATCCTCCTAAAACATCACAAGGTCAGGTAAAGGGAATTGCTCAGAAAGCATAAAAAATAAACCATAAAGCTTCATTGAAAAAAATAATGAAGAGCCACTATTTGATATGCTGAACGAAATACAACAATACAAACACTCAATAACTTATCTTCTTCTCCTTTACAAAGCTTTAAAAATGCTCCACCCATGGGAATCTTGATCCTTCCTATTATTCTGAGTCTCTACTCCCTTTACAAATCACGTCCTCAAAAAATAACTCACTAAGACCAATCCTACTCAATCCTTAATAAAGCAACAAGAACCCCCTTTCATTCCTTTAACATAGACATATGCATAGACTTCTCAATCTTTCTTCCAAGCCTTGCTTGACCGGCCAAATAACTCCCCAAGACCTACATTGGAACTGTTCAAAACTGCCTCCAGTAGTTACTGACACCTAGGTGCCAGGGTTTTGGCTCCTAGGCGCCAGACCTTGTGTGTGCATAAGTCAGGAGGGGTGCCTTGGCACCCATGGGTCTGGTAGCTAGGAGCCAGTATCACATCATTTTCGAGCCAAGTGGGTGGTACCTAGGCGCCAACCTCTCGGTTGCCATGTAGAGGATTGGCACATAGGCACCCAGGGGTCTGGCTCTAGGCGCCAATTTCTATAATTTACTTTACTTCAAGTCTCCTCTACATTTCTCTAAGTCTCCTACATATTGTTCTAAGTGTCCTTCGTATTGCTCCACATCCAATACCAGTTATTCTGACAAGAAAAAAATGAAAATTACCATTTTTTGAAATGCAATTTCATCCAATAGTATGTGTAAAACATAAAGGAATTCAAGTGATTTTTTATACACATCAAATCCCCCAAACATAAATGTTACTTGTCCTCAAGCAACACAATAGTTTGAACTTCAAGTTAGTTAATTTGAGGGATTGGGTTTCATAAAAAAGATCAACAATCTAAGCATCAGGAGATTCAAAGTTATAAAGGTAGGATAACTCTAGTAAATAAGGCTAATACTACGGCATATGCAAATTTTCATATTCATTTCCAAAAAGATGTTAACACATGTTAACTAATGTATATATAGATAGAGTATGAGAACCTCACTTTTAAAATTTTCTAATGAAATCAATTTTTGATAAGGCTTCTCCTCATTTAATATTTTCTTTTATATTTCATTTATTTTTCTTTTTCTTTTTTTATTGGATGAACTTTTCAATTTTAAATATGTTTTTATGAGGATTACTAGATCTGTATAAACCTTTTAAACATTTTGAATTTCATCATCATCTTTTTAAAGTAATCACACTACCTTCCTTCACGTTTAGATATTTTCAAAAGCTTGAAGTATTAATTGAAAGTTTACTATAGGAGTCTCAACTTTTATTTAGTATATATCTAAATATAACTAATTTAACTAGTATATAACTCCTTTAAAAAATGAATAGTTAATTAATTTTTCTCGAAGTTATATAAAATTATCTTAACTCTAGTTTAGTATAATATACATAGAGTTTATAAAGTAAATAAACTATGTTTTTCCTTCCACAACAAATGTTAAAGTTTCATGTTCAATCCCACATTCCTCAATTTATTAAATATAGCAATTCAAGCTCATTTTAGTACGGACAAATAAATTTAAGAATTAAAAGGTTTTCCTCCCCCACAAAATTAATTTTAAACATATTCAACAATTAAAAAATCAATATAAATGAGGAGAAAATAGTATAGAAATATTTCCTATTACATGTGTCTATCAATATAAGTAATAAGTATAAACAGTAAAGAGCATGTATGAAGTAGCAAGTAAAGCAAGTAAATCTGAGCTGAACAAAAAATTGAATGAAATTAACACAGACAAGTCTGAATATTACAACAGAAAAATAAACACAAGTTCCAAAATAATAAATACATAATTCTCTAAATAAAATTACATCAGTAGCTTCAACAGAATAATAAATAAATAAACATCTAATACGTCCACATATAGAAAAATTAAAATTACTCCTCATCCTTATCATTATCATCACCTTCTTCTTCTTCCTCATCATCCTCTTCTTCCTCCTTAGAGTCTTCCAACATTGCATGGCCATGCTCATAGCATTGATAAGTTGTATAAAAAGGGAACTCAATAGGATTGTCCCCTCTAATCCACTGATTCTATCGGCACATCTCTAGTTGTGCGACCTCGAAACTATCAAAATAATCACATTGGCTTTTATTGTGATAATCCATGTATGAAATATGGTTTACTAGATTGTATACTATCATCTGAATAATAATTATATCATCCTCCATCTTATCCAATCTTTTTGACATCAAATCCATACTAATATAAGGACAAGGCTGAGAATAAGGCTGACCCCATGCCCAAAAATAGCATGTTTGTAATATTAATCCACATTAGCCTTGGAGAGTGGCTTCAATGGATGAATCTTCTCTTCCCAACTTTTGAAAGTTACACTTGAAGGTTGGCGAAGGGAAAAATAGTGGATGGATGTCTTAACCTTAGAGTGGATCCTCCTTTCGTAGCATTGAACATGGAGTCATAAATGAAAAAACCAATATTAACGTACTTCATAGAATAAATGCAAAAATTGATAGAGGCTCTATGTTTAGTAACCTAAGTTAAATTGTCAAAAGGAAGGTGCTTAGCATATGCCAAGACTTAGAAGTGCATTTATTTTGGAGGAAGGAAAATTTACTTTATGATCATTCCTTTCCTTCCAAGGCCCTCTTCCATCTAAATCAGAGTATGTGGGAATGAAGTTGGATTAATTACTCCCTGAGAAATCTCTCAGTGAAAACAATGCATTAATGTAAGATGGATAGATGTCCACCTGCTTCTCTCTTACATAAGTTGAGCCATCAGAGGCATCAGGGAGGTTAGCATAGAACTCTTTAACCACTGAAATCATGACTACAATAACAATATAACAAAATTTCTCTCAATGATGATTTACAATCATACATTTAACAACACTCCCAGGACTAATGAACCTTTGCTCTGTAATCAATTTTTTTTACACCAAAAAGTCATTATAAAGCTCCTCAGCTTTAGAGTTTACGAATTTCTTTTTGTCGAACAAATATTTTGATTTGCCACCTTTTATTTTTGGATCCCTAGAAGAGTATTAAGGATAAAAATCACAAGAACAAAGGATTATAAACAATGTAGATGCAACAACATGCAAATAAAGGGCTAAATTAAGATTTTGCCACAAAAATCTCCAATCCAATGTTCTTTACCCAAAATAAAAGAAAAAGGTTTATAAAGTGAACTTTATCTCTTAGAAATGATTTCAATTCTAAAAAAATTCTTTAATTGAATGAAATTAGAAGAAAAAAAGGATGTCATAGGTGTCACTTCTCAATCGTCGAAGAAGAACAGGGGAAGGTGCTTTGCAAAAATGAAGCAAATTGGCTTGGTTTAGCTCTTCATAGCCAAATCGAGGGAACATCACTTAGGCACCATGAAATCAACACTAGGGAACTGCTTGCTAAGAGTGGTGCTGTGGTGCCTTAGTGAGCAGCGCCTATGCACCCAGTCCAAATTTGGCATGGTTCAATTTTGTTAATATTCGTCTTGCCACCCAAGTCTTTAATCACACATAAAACCCTATAATTAAAGAATAAATGAGGGCCACTCATCCAGTTTCTCATCATATATGTTTCCTCTATTTCCTAATCTCTAATGAAATCTCCCTTTATTAACTCTCGGGTATTTTTACACATTTTTGTAAAGATATATTTTTGACCAAATAACACATGAAATATTTAATTTGTCCTATATGTTGCCAACCTCCAAGTACTATTCTGTCCAATAAAGTATACACCTTGACCTATAAAATAGATAAATAATCGACCAGCTCTTCTAATATCTGGACACAATGACCAACTTAATAGAAGAATATAGTCGGAAATAAGAAGTATCAAATTGAGATGGATCTATCCCATGTCTAAAATCAATATGTCTTATGTATGTCCTTATGTTCACAATTGCTACTACTACCAAAAAAAAGCATACATGAATTTCTACACAATGAGAAAAGTAAGGATTCGTCTCCCTCAAATCACATAATCCTTATCAAAGCAGAACAATCACAGCACAAACACAAAAAGAGACAGGTACAAACACTCATATTCAACTCAAATAGCAAAGAAACATAGATTTAAACTTGGGTTGCATCCCAAGAAGCACTTAATTTAATGTCCTCAACCTAAGAAATTTAGATATTTACTCAGGTTGACCTAACATTAGAACTCATTTATTAAAGATCAATCGCCACCTAGGTAGGGTTTAAGTTTCTGCCTATTCGCTTTAAACACTCTACCATTCCTAAGATCTTTAATATCAATAGCATTAAAAGGTTAAAGTTTTACTATAGTAAATGGTCCTGCCCACCTGAACTTAAGCTCTCTGTAAAATAATTTCAATCATGTATTATATAATAAAACCTCCTGTCTAGGTTCAAAATCTCTCCTAAGAATCTTCTAATCATGTCATTTCTTCATTTTCTCCTTATAGATTTTCGTATTTTCATAATATTCTTGTCTAATTTCATCAAGTTCATTTAACTGTAATACACTTTTCTCACATGCTTCCTTCCTATTATAATTGAACTCTTTCACAACCCAATATGCTTTATGTTCTAATTCCACTAGTAAGTGACAAGCTTTCCCAAATATGAGCCTATATAGAAACATTTCTATATGGGTTTTGTAAGCATTTCGATAGGCCAACAATGCATCATCAAGCCTTAAAGACTAATCCTTTCTATTAAGATTGACAGTTTTTTTCAAAATCCTTTTGATTTCCTTGTTAGATACTTCTACTAAACCATTAGTCTGGGATGATATGTTGTGGGAATCATATGTTTAATTCCATATTTAGAAACTAACGTCTTAATCTTTCAATTTCTAAGGTGACTCCCCCATCGTTAATGATCACTCTAGGCATATCAAATCTACTAAATATATTCTTTTTAAAAAAAATTGCAACACTTTAAGCATAAGAATTAAGCAGAGCTAGAACCTCTATCCACTTCAAGACATAACCCACAACTATCAAAATGTATAAATTCATTAATGAAGATACAAATGGCTCCGTAAAGTCAAAACCCCACACAGAATAAAATTTAATCTTTAAATTAAAATTTAGGGGCATTTCATTTCTCTTGGAAATATTCCCTACTCTTAGGCATCTATCTTAAGTTTTAGTATATTCAATCACATCTTTAAATAAAGTAGGCCAATAAAATCCCGATTGAAAGATCTTAAAAGTAGTTCTATGAACTCCATAATGTTCCTCAAATTTAGAATTGTGACATTTCTTAATAATTTCAAGTGGTTCTTCTATGGGTGAACATCTTCTAATCACTTGATCCTTACATTTCCTATATGGGTATGGGTCATCACAAAAATAATATATCTGGCATCATGAATGAATTTCTTCAATTGAAGTCATGTCAGCTCATAGGGCATAATATCACTAACTATATAATTCATTATTTCAACATACCAAGGAGTGTGTCATTCAGTTATAATAAATAATTTCTCATCAGAAAAATTCTCATTGATCTCCTCTTTAAGAACACATGAATTCCCTTATTCTAGTCTTAATAAATGGTCTGCTATCTAATTTTTAGTACTTTTCCTATCTACTATTCTGATATCAAACTCTTTTAGTAACAGGAACCATCTGATAAATCTTGGGTTGACATCCTTATTCGACATTAGATATTGAATAACAGAAAGTTCAATATGAACAATGCATCTGGTTCCAATCAAATAGGGCCTAAATTTATCAAATGCATAATTATAGTGTATAGCTCATTCTCAGTGGTAGTATAATTAGTTTGGGCTTCATTAAGGGTTCATTTCATTTCTTACAACGTCCCCAATAGCGTAGTCACTTGCATTGCACATTAACTCAAATTGTTTCCCCAATTAGGTGAAACTATTATAGGAGCTATGACTAACTTTTATTTCAAAGTATTAAAAGCTTTTAGGCATTCATGGTCAAAATTAAATAGGACATCCTTTTCTAAAAGATGACAAAGTGGTTTACTGATTTTAGTGAAATTCTTGATATATCACCTATAAAATCTAGTATGGCCAGAAGCTTCTAACTCCCCTCACAGTTGTAGGTGGGGAAAGTATTTTAATAAATTGAATTTTAGCTGGATCTACTTCCATTCCTTTTCAGATTTTTTTTGTCCTAACACAATACCATAAGAAACCATGAATTATCACTTTTCTAATTGAGAACAAGATTTCTCTCTTCACAACGTCTCAACACTTTGGCCAAATGATCTAAACAAGAGTCAAACAAAGGGCCAAAAACTGAAAAGTTAGCAAAAAACTTCTATCCATTGCGCAATTTGGTCAAAAAATTGACATCATGCACTACTAAAATATAACATGTGTGTTACATAACCTAAATTCTATTCTTCGAAAAGCAAATGTCACATAAAGACTTGTAAACGTTGTCTTGTCCTAATTCTCTAGAGCAATAAAGATCTGATGGCACCCAGAAGATCCAATAAAAAGAAAAAATAGGGATGGCCAGCTAGCTTATCAAACTTTTGATCTAGAAAGGGTAAAGGAAAGTGTTCATTCCTGGTTTAAGAATTTAATTTCCTATAATCTATACAGATTCACAACCTAGTCACATGTCGAGTAGGGATCAATTCATTAATTTTATTTACATACACTGTCACTCCTCCTTTCTTTAGCATGCAATGGACAGAGCTAACAAAGGCACTATCTAAAATGGGATAGATAATACCTGCATAAAGCCACTTTAATTTTTCATTTTTAACAACTTCCTGCTTTGTTGGGTTTAATCTCCTTTGAGGATCTGCCCAAGGTTTATGGTTATCTTTCATTGAGATCCTATGCATACATATAGAAGGGATAATTCCACTTATATTAGCTAAGGTCCATCCAAAAGCTTCCTTAAAACTCTTATTTATTGTTCCTCATGAGAATCAGTCAAATCTAAGGATATGATAACATGTAATGTAAATGACTTCCCCAAATAAGCATACTTTTAATATTTGGGAAGCACCTTCTACTCAAGTTTTGGGGGTTCCCCAATAAAATGAACAAGTGGTTTTTACAATTTTTGGTAGTATCAAGAATTTTAAACATCTCCCTAACTATTTTTGGATTATCTTAAATCACAGAGCAGATTCTTCCTTAATATATGTCATTTCATCTTCAATCAAAATTTGCTCTTGTGTTTTAACTTTACAACACTCTCAAGATTGATGGCTTAATAGATGATCTATAAAATCCACCCTATAAAATGAATCTTCATTGCAATCAAAAGGGAATTTCATAGTTCTTAACACCTTGAATGTTATCTCCTGATCATTAACTCTCATAGCTAACTTAATTTTTTGCACATCAATCATAGCACAACTAGTGACTAGGAGAGGTTTGCCTTATAAGATGGGGATCTCCTTATTTTACTCCATATCTAACATAATGAAATTGAAAGGTAAGATTAATTTATCCACCTTTACTAGAACATCGTCTATAACCCCCTTTGGATAAGTGATTGATCGATCAACTAGTTGATGGTTTGCAGTGGTAGGGGCTACCTCTCCTAATCCTAACCTCTTAAAAATAGACAATAGTATAAGGTTAATACTAGCACCGAAATCACATAAAACCTTCCCATATAAATTTTCTATAGTTGCACATGGAACAGTGAAGCTCCTAAGATCCTTAAGCTTCTGAGGAAGCTTCTTCAGCATAATGCACTGCACTCCTCACTGAGTGCCGCCATCTCATAGTCTCCAAACTTTCTTTTTTTGTTAAGTATATCTTCTATGAAATTCACATAACTGGGCATCTACACTAGAACCTCAACAAAATAAATGTTAATAGTTAATTTCTAAAAAAAACATCCAAGAAGTATGAAACTTATTAATATAACATTTGTCTTTAGAGTCTCTGAGGAAATGGTGGTTGTGGTATTTCTATGTTAATTGTTGGTGGTGAGATTGGTTTATCTAAATTTTTGGAAATATC
This sequence comes from Phalaenopsis equestris, assembly GCF_001263595.1. Classification (NCBI taxonomy): domain Eukaryota; kingdom Viridiplantae; phylum Streptophyta; class Magnoliopsida; order Asparagales; family Orchidaceae; genus Phalaenopsis; species Phalaenopsis equestris. The sequence goes on along the minus strand of NW_018243386.1, from coordinate 30,701 downwards.
TTCCACAGGTTTTTTAAGTTCTATAGTCTCCTTTTACAACTAAAGATCTTTCTGGATCACATCCTTTAATTCTCTTCCACTCCTTAAGTTGACACCTTTCATGTGCTCACTATTCTTTTCCTTGGGGTTAGTCTTAGTATTTCTACAAAGAGTTCCTTGGGGTGGATTGCTAAGTGAATATGTAATCTATCCCATTTTTAATAGCTGCACCTTAGCTTTGTAATTGATTCCCCATCTACAAAACAACTTATCCAATGCTTAGAGGATAAAAAGGCCTTTTGTTCAAACTACCTTCTTCTTCCCATTTCCAAAAGGATTTGGTTGATTATTGTTAACTCCTCATTATTGGTGTCATCCACCTTGATTGTTGTTCCATTTGAAGTTAGGCTAATTACTCCTATCGAGGTTATAAAAATTGGAATAAGGGTTATTAGGTCTATTTTTTAATGCATTCAGAGTCTCAATTAACAAATTTTTAGCATCAACCAGTTTTTAGATGAAATTTTCATAATTACTGGTGATCCTTAAGGTAATTTCATTTTGAACTAGTCTAACTTTCTAGATGTTGCAACAACTTAAGAAGTTAAAATTTAGAGCACATCATGTCATGAACACTTGTTACCTTTCTGGGGTTCACTCTCTCAGAAGGCAAATAGAAATTTTTTGTAGCCATCTCCTCTATAAGAGAATAAGCCTCATTAAATGGCTTCAACATAAGTGATCCTTCAGCTGCAACAACAATAATTGACCCAATGTATTCTACTAAACCATTATAAAAAATATGGATTATCAGCTACCAGGCTGAGTATGATGGAGGTGCCTCCTAAGAGTTCCTTAAATCGTTACCATGTTTCATAAATTGTCTCAATTTCATATTGGCAAAATGAAGTTATATCATTGCTAAGTTTAGCTTTTTTTATAAGGCAGAAAATATTTAGTAAGAAATTTTTGGGCTAAGTCACTCTACGTCCTTATTATCTAGGTGATAATGACTTTAACCACATTTTTTCTTTGTTCTACAAGGAGGAAGTAAAAATCCTAAGCCCAACAACGTCATTAGATACACTGTTATAATAAAATGTAGTGCAAAGTTCTAAGAAACTTGCTAAATGTAAATTTGGGTGCTCAGACAGGGTTCCCCCAAATTGATTGTTCTGCACTATTTGGATAATAGTAGGTTTTAGTTAAAATGTGTTAGCTTCTATGACAAGTGTCTGAATGCTTAAATGAATTTCATCTGTCGTAGGATTAGTATAGTCCCCTATTGGTCTATGCATCATCAATTGGTTCATGGTTTTCTAAATTATTTTGTGGGTTGTTTGTCATCTCTTCTACAAGTTCATGAACTCTTTTCTATTTTTAAATTTTTCTAATAGTTCTATATAATTCAAAATCATATGGTGCATGTCCCGTAGGTCCTGAGCTGCACGTACATGAGCTAAAGAATCTAATAGGTAATGTTCACACCAAAAATTATTTTTGACTTTTTCTTTTTTAAACAAACAAGCACATAATTAAACACAACATATTACTCTATAGTATTCCAAGCCTATGACTTTGAGGTTCAACTATAATCCTCCAACGTTAAGTATACCGTCGCTCCGTGATAATGACGCCAAAAATTTGATAACCGCTTCCAAGTGCACTCACACTCTGGGGCTCACGCAAGTGTATGTGTTATATCAGTAATATGAAATTTTTTGGTCCAGAATGTCGATCCCATAGAGAGTGAGGGAATTAAACTTAGGGAAAAGTTCTAGCCTACTAGCTTTCACTCTTAGCCTAGAATTAAGATCAAGTTAAGGATCTACAAACTACTCCTAAAAAATTATAATCTATTTAAAATATTAAAACCTATAGAAATTCTACTTAACCAATTTAAAATAGTGATTATCAAGTTTAAAATTTACCCTCCTTTGTAGTGTATTTAGTGGAGCATAGGAAATGTAAAGTGTTAGTTGTAAATGTGGCTAGTGACAAATAGAAGAAACTCTCTTCTTTATCCTTTCTTGAGTGCACAAAGAAGATTAGTTAAAATGACTTTAGTTCCTTAAACCCCATTTTAAACCCAAAAAATATCATTTCCCTAACATTTGCATCTCCCTACAAAGCATATCCACCATATCCACCCTATACTCCACAGTTCAACGTGACTAACCTAGTTGATTTCACCATATCTCTCTCGAGTCATTATGGTTCACACACATTTTAACATTTCACTTGATCATAATAAAATGTAAATAAAAATCTAAAGGTTAATCAACACATTAAATGTTTAAAAATAATTTTGAAAACATTTTACAATTTTATATATCCTACTCAAACATCACAAGGTAAAGTAAAGGGAATTACTCAGAAATCATGAAAAATAAACAAAGCTTCACTGAAAAAATAATAGAAATCCATTGTTTGATATGTTTAATGAAAGATAATAGTATAAACACTCAAATAATTATCACCATATCCTTTACAAAGTTTGGAAGATGCTTCACTCAAAGGAATCCTGATTCTTGTTGCTATCCCGAGGTATCTCCTCCCTTTACAACTTACTTCCTCACCAAATAACTCACTAGAACCAATCTTAATTAATCATTAAGGAAGAAAAAACAACCCCCTTCAATCCTCTAACATAGAAACCTAAATAGACTTCTCAATCTTGCCTCTAAAACTTGCTTGGCTGGCCAAGTAACTCCCAACGACCTGCATAGGAGCTGCTCAAAACTGCCTCAAGTAGTTATTGGCTCCTATGCGCCATGGGTCTAGCTCCTCTGTTCCAGAATTTCAGTGTGCATAAGTCAAAAGAGTTACCTTGGTGCATAGGGATTTGACACCTAGGAGCCAGTATCCCGACACCATGGCACCAAGTGGGTGGTTCTTAGGCACGAATGTTTTGGTTTCTATGTAGGGGATTGGAGCCTAGGTACTTAGGGATCTAGTGCCTAGGTGTCAGTCTCTTGTAAATTCTTTTTCTCCCAATATCCTCCGCATTCCTCCAAGTATTCTCCATGATTCTCAAAGTCTCCTCAATATTTCTCGACATCCAATACCTATTATACTTGCAAGAAAAACATAAAAAACATATTTTCTTAAAGTGCAATTTCATCCAAAAATATGTGTAGGACATAAAGGAATTTAGGTGATACTTTCTACACATTAGGGGGTTAGTTTAAGGAGGAGTTTGGAAGCGAGGCGCTCACTCTCCTACACTAAAAGAGAGCTTCCTTCTTAATTGGGGAAGGGTCGCCAGAAGATTGCTAGAACATTGCTAGAATGTGGGCTTATCTTTTACCGATAGGAAAGCTTCTTCCTACAGAAAGACATAAGTTCACAACTATCATGGTGATGAGATTTTTGAAACTTTTATTTGGCCTTAGGGTTAGTTGAGTCTAAGAATTTTTATTCGATAGCCATGTGGGGTGAGTGCGCTGACCGCTGATAGTCAGTGCGACCATTCCACCTATGTGATGGACAATTGCTTTCCCTAGGGATAACCATAAGTTAAGAATCTCATGCATTGATAATTCCTATATGGAGCTGAGTGATTCCCATTGTGAGATATAGGTCTTAATCTTGTCGGATTGGAATCCCAATTTTCCATGGTTTTGGCACTCCCAACGTCCCTTGGAGGGGTTGGTTTAGTTCGTTCTCGAGGAATGGGAAAAGATTTATAGCTACCCTATTCCATGAGATCATGGGAATTTGTAGGATGGAAAAATTTTTGTAGCTGTTTCGCCTTAAAAACAGTGGAGGACTTCCTCTAAAAAAAAAACAGAAGGGAAAGCCCTCCACATTGCCACACCAAAGCTGGAGTCAGTTATGCCACAGATCAAAGATCATCAACTATAGGCACTTATGTGAGGTATTTAAAACGAGTTTGATGCATTATGGAGCATTTGGGGTTGCATTGCCTATGTGTGGCCATTAATCAAATTTTTGGTGTGTGAATCATATTGCATATTGCATGCGTGTCTGTGTTAACATTTCAGGTCGATTTGCTCTACTAGGTTAATACACGATCCTTTGTTGGGTTCAACTGGCTGTCCAATGTTGATCACACTATTTTCTGAGTTTGATTGACCGTTATTTATTGATCACCCACTTTGGGTTTTGCCGGTCATCCCGAGATGATCACCCTATCCACTTTGTTCAATCTACAGTACAAGGCCAATCACCCTGACTTCCGTCGATCGCTATGTGTTGAACACCTGTCTTGGGTTAAATCGGTCATCCTAGGCTGATTACCCTTTCTTCTGGGTTTGATCAACTACTATGCGTTGGCCACCCATCCTGGGTTTGATTGGTCGTCCCAGGCCGATCACCCTATCTTTCAGGTTTGATCGATCACTACATGTCGATCGCCCATCCTAGGTATGATCTATAGTCCTGGGCAGATTGAACTACCTTATAGGTTTGATTGCCACCCATCTTTGTTTTGATCGTTCATCTCAGGCTGATCACTCTATCTTATGGGTATGATCAACTGCTACACGTCGACCACCCATCCTGAGTTTGATCAGTCGTTTCGGACTGAACACCCTATCCTTTAGGTTTGATCAACCTCATTTTATTAATTGCCTATATTTGGTTTGATCAGTCATCTCTGAACAATCACTCTATCTTTTGGGTTTGATCGACCACTACGTATTGATCACCTGCTTTGGGTTCAATTGACAATTCCAGACAGATCACCTTATCCTCTAAGTTAAATTGACCACTAAACTTGATCACACTATCCTTTGAGTTTGGTCGGTTGTCCTGGGCCAATCACCCACTCTTTTAGTTCTAATTGATTATCCCTTGATCCTCCTACTTCTTCAGTCCAACCTACCACCACGGCCTAGTTGACCGATCACTTGTATGCTTGTCTACTTTCATATGTGTTTGGTCACTATTGATGCAAGATGTAATTCTCCATAGTGATGTTCTATACCCCAGACGACCAAGTATAACATTTATGGTGCCATATGCCTTGCATGACATCTTGTGTGGTCATCGTCACTTCTGTAAGGTGCATTTCAAGTGTTCACTAATGTGTAGAAAGACATGCTTTTTATATTTTGCACATTTTTATGAATAAAATTTCACTTTAAAGAAATGTATTTTCATGTTTTTCTTGCACATACGACAAGTAGTAGAATTGAAATGCAGTAGAGAAGAAGTGGAGTGAAGCAGAGTTGATATGGGGCATTTGGAGATCCAAAGGGCTGGCACCTAGGTGAAGCTATTGGATACTAAGGTGCTCATACCAAGTGCCTTAGATCTACTTAATTGAGTGCCTAGGTGCCGATACCTGGACAAGCAGATAGAGAGGCTGATGCATAGGCACCGACAATTGCTGGCTTTTTTTCAGCGGTTCTCCTCATGATATGGGGTGATATTTAGAGGTTAACAATAGTTCTTTAAGATGAGTTTAGGAGAGGATTTTTGTGGATAAGAAGAGGTGAAGAACAGGGTTTGTTGTAGGAGAGATCTAGGGCGTTTATTTAGTGATTTGGTGAGATTTTAGAAGTACATTGTAAAGAGATTATTCAGTACAACAACAAAGGTCTTGGAGATCATAAGAAAGCATTTTTAAAGCATTGTAAAGAGGAAAAAGCTAAGTATTATGTATTAATTTCATTGTACTTTTTTAAAACATAATTACTTAGTGGATTAGCCTTGTGATAATGATGTTTTGTGGTCTTTTCTCCATGCTTAGTGAGTAGTCTTTTCAACTTTCTCTTATAATAATTATGCTGTGTAGGAATTGTAGAATGCTAGTAAAATTGGTTTTTGATTTTTAATGTGATGAGTATTCTTGAAAGCTTCATATAATTTTCATTCCAGCTAAATAATTAGTTAAAATATATTGTGATCCATAATGAATAAGGAGAGCTATGGAAGAACTAATAGAATATTCACGTTGAGATATAGATTATGAAGCAAAAGTAAAATACAAGGAGATGCAAATAGATATGGAAATAATCTTTGATGGGTTCAAATTGAGGTTTAAAGAAATAAAACCAGTGTAACCAAACTTCTTTATGCACTCAAGAGAGAGTAAAGAAAAGAATTATTCCTATTTGTCTCTAGCTACAATTAACATTTAAAGTATTCATTTTCCTACACACTATGTATATCATTACAATGGATGGTAGTTTTATAACTTGATTTTTACCAATTCAAATCTCTTTAGTAGGATTTTTGTAGAAGTTCATCTGAAATACTAATTGGTAATTCTGTAAAACTAGTTTGCACAGCTTCAATCCAACTTTACTTCCAGGCTAAGATTAATTTTCGTATGCTAGAACTTCTCTTCCGTGCAACTGCCTCACTCCCTGTGGGATTGACACTTCGGACTCAAAATTATATATTACTAATATGATACGTACAGTGGCGTAGGGCCATTTCACTTAGATTTTTAGTATTAGTGCAGGGTGTGTCAAGCAGACACATCCAACCCATCATTCACTTGTGTACTATCTGTCGGGATACTATCGTCACAACATGCCCATCCCTCAGGTCACCGCCTCCTTAGTATAACCATTTGTCGGGTCACAACCTTCACACATGCCCATCTTTGGATCATTGCCTCTTAGGCATTCCTATTAAAAAAATATTATTTTTTTGTTGATGCAAGATTGCAATAATTTCAACTTAAGACTACAAACCTCAAATTTTTTTAAAGCCTAAGATTTGAAAATGCAGATAACTAAGGATAAATAAATTTAAGCTTTCAAAAAATTTTCTCCCCCTCTCCCAACCCCACACC
>NW_018243386.1:0-23881 GCF_001263595.1 Phalaenopsis equestris | reverse complement strand
CCCCAACCCCCCCCCCCCCCCCCAAAAAAAACTTGATTTTAAGCATATGTATCAATGTAGAACAGAAGTATAAGCAGAGAGAAAAATTATCATAGAAGTACATCCTACCACTTGTGTTTATCTCAAACATTTACAAGTATACATAGAAAAAAAATACAACAAAAGTAAATTGCTGCTAAATAGGATTAATATCAAAGTACATTAGAAAGAATTAAATTAATGCAACAAATAATTTTAACACGAGTCTATAGCAATAATAAACTAGTTCAAAAATACAACAAAACCACATCAACACAAAATAATATGTTCAATACATAAAAAAATAAAAAGTAAATACAAAAATACTATAGGAGGGAAAATAAAGACATCAGTACATCATATAAAAAAAACCTAATCCTCATCATCATCATCATTATCATAAATAGCCTAATTACCATCATCATCATCAACTTCATCTTTAGAATCCGCCCCCATTTCCCTGCTCTGCTCATATAGCTGGTAAGGAGGACACAAATGGAATTCCACTATTTTATCAGCCCCAATTCATTAATTCTATCTATACATTTCTATTTGAGTAGCTCAGAATTAGGCTCGATGGTCGAATCACCTTTTGTTTTGGCAATTCAAGTGTGAAAAATGCTCATTGAATCCATATACCTCACAATGTAAAATTGCAATATCATCCCCTACTCTTTCCAATTTGTTATGCAAATGTATCAATTAGAGTAGGAGAACATGATGGATAAGAAGTAGGCTGCCCCTCATTTGATCCTTTTCCAACATTAGCATGCCAACTACATCACTTAATGTTTGTTGTTGAGATTGGCTTTAAGGGATGAAGAATCTCCTCCTCACTACTAACATCAACTCTTGCATGTTGTCATATGGAAAAGATCATATATGGATGTCCTAAACCAAGAGTTGATCCTAACTCTATGGTATTGACTATAAAATAATGTACGATAGAAGTAACATTAATAGGATCATTTTTTTTTGATACAACAATTTAAAAGGGCACTATCCATAGTTACTTCACTGTTGTTTGTCAAAGGAAGTAATTTGACTGAAATGAAGCAATGTCAAGCCTCAGATATTCCATGTACTTTAGAGGCAGAAACTTTGATTAGAGCACCCTCACTCCCATTCTAATATACTCTACCATCAGTTAAAAATTTTATAACTTCAGCCAGAGATTTTTAGTTAAAGGAGTATCAAAACTTGTACAATGAGAGAAATTACTCAAATACAAATATGCATTGATATAAGAAGGGGAAATATCTACATATGCTCCTCTCACAAAAATAAGTTCATCGTGGGCTTCAAGTAGATTTGAATAATATTCTTTTACTACTGCTATCACAACCACAGAGGTATTATAATCCAATTTTTATGACATCTTCCTATCAATTATTATTTCTACCTCTCCTCCAAAACTAATAAATCCTCTCTGAGCAATTTACTTTTTTGATATTAAGTGGTTCTAATATCGCAACCGAGTTTTAAGGCTCGCAAATTTCTTCCTATTAAAAGAAACTTTGCCCATGCCTCATTTGGTTTTCGGTGTCATAAGAAAGATAGGTATAATATGAAAACTAAGATGAAATGAGTTCAAATGTATTATTGATATACTAATAAAATATTCAATTTATCATATGTATTTAAGGCTTATATTTGGTGATATTGAACTTTAAAGAAAGGGTTTTTCATTTTTTCTTGCAGGCATACTAAGTTTAGGCATTTGGAGCTTAAAGGATGCAAAAAGTACCAAATTTGGAGTAAAAAAGGGCGTTTTCCAAAATTTGAATTGGCTCCTAAGCGCCAGAATACATAGATGACGACGCCTAGGTGCTAGATTTCAGCGCCTAAACACCAAAGACATTTATTTTCATAAATGCATTGAATTTGGATGGATTTTGAAGAGGTGCGTATGGAGACTCTTGGGAAATTCATCCTTACATTATAAATGAGTGTTTTTATGTCATAAAAGGTGGTGTGTGTTGAGTGTTAGTGAGTTGGGCATGAGTTCCAAGTTGTGGGAGAGTAGTACAAATGTCTCTTATAAGAGAGAGGGAAAGTGAGAGATTCTTCTTCCTTACATTTCTAGGAGAGATTTGAGTGTTATTGTAAAAAGAGAAATAGATTCAAAGGAACTTCAAGAGATTTTCTTGGAAAAGAGATCGAGTTAAGTTGTTTTACTTCTCTTTCTTGTTCTGTAAACTTGTTTTTATATATATAATCTATGTTTTATTGTATCTTCCTAATGAATCATGAAAAATAGCCATGTGAAGAATCAAGATTATGGTGCAATATTTTAATTTCATATTTGTGATGATTTAAACTTCAAACTTCATATACTTTTTGATCTGACCAATTGAATTATTAAATTTTTTTGTGAAACATACGATCTAAGTGGGCTATGCTTTCCACAACAAAGTAAGAATCACATTTTATTTCATGGATGAGAATGTAGTCCACGGGGTTGAGTGTAAATAAATATGAAAATATTTATTGATGGGTGTAGGATTGAATATTTTAGGGTAACAGACTAAAATCCCTAATTTATTTCCTGAGTTTAGAAACTAAAGCAAGATGTTAGCCCTCAGGCGAGGGGAATGTGAGAACTCTGGAGTTAGAGCTAGTATCTTCCCAGCCTAACCGTAGATTTAGGGACCAAACAATAGCTTAGCCAATGTTCTTTATCACTTGTAAAAAGAATAAAGAATATAACTGCTTCTATTTGGAACAATACAATTTTCGTCAATTTGATAATTCATTAACTATAATCTCATTGTAAGGGGAAGGATGCTTTCTTAAATTTAAACTCTTCTTCACGAAACCTAGTTTAGTTTTAGTAAATTTAACTTTGAAGTTTAGAGATTAGTGTAGTAAGCTTAGTTTCTTTAGTGACATCAAAAAATTTTTGACATGTTTTTCTTACTTAAGTTCTCTATAGTTCAAATATCATGTTTTTATGTGATTTTCTAAACAAATTTTTACCTCCCCGTGGGATCGATACTTAGTACTCCATTATAGCCTTTTATTACTTGAGCGATATGTATACTTATGTTTTCAAAAACAGAAAAAAACTTTTTATACTAAAGTAGATTTTTTTGTGGTTAATTTGCATATTTTTGAGTATAGTTGCCTTCTGTGTTGTGGTGCTGAAAAACATTTATAACGCATAACAAAAACTTACGTCAAGTTTTTGGCATTGTTGTTAGGGAGCCTACTTTAAATTACTTAAAAGACTTTGTTCAAATTTATAAATTTTATTTGAAAAAAAATAAAAAATAATTAAAAAAATAACAAAAATATATACATTCTTGTATGTGCTTATGTTTATAATTGTTATTTGTGTTTGTGTATGTGAAGATTAGGATCCGAAAAATTAGTACCTTACAATTCAAAGTTAGAACGAACAATAAGAAAAATTTGAAAACAAAAAGAACTGAAAAAATTGGCAAAAAAATTAAATAATCAATGTATGAAAAATGAACATCAACAAATACCATTAAGAGACTATGCTAATCCTATAGTAGATGAAATTCACAAGACTATACAAACTCCTGCTGTAGCTGCACTATACAAACTCCTGCTGTAGCTGCTAATTCATTTGAGCTTAAACCTATTATTATCCAAATGGTACAAAATAATCTGTTTTGGGGAATGCCATCTGAAGATTCATATTTACATGTTGCTAGTTTTCTAGAATTATTTACTACATTTAAATATGATGGAGTGTCAAATGATGCCATCAAACTAAGACTTTTTTCCTTTTCATTAAGGGACAAAGCTAAGATGTGTTTAAAATCTTTAGCACCTGGATCAATCAGAACTTGGATATAATTATCTCAAAAAATTTTAGCTAAATATTTCATACCATAAACAATTGTTAAGCTTAGAAACGATATTACATCTTTTTGTCGGTTGAAGGGGTATCGATATATGAAGCCTGAGAATAATTTCAAGATCACCTTAGGAAGTGTCCACACCATGGTGTCCACACCATGCTTTACTAGACCATGCTTTACTAGATTGGTTAATAACTCAAACATTTTATAATGGATTAGTGAGATCTCTTAGATCTATTATTAACATTGCTGGTGGTGGATCATTAATGTCAAAAACATTCGATGAAGCATATTTGTTAATTGAAGAGATGGATACTAACAATTTTCAATGGTCCTATGAAAGGGTAAATCCAAAGAGAGTAGCCAGTGTTCATGAATCTGACACAATTTCTATTTTGGCTTCTCAAATCACTTCAATGACAAAGAAGTTGGATCAATTTGAAATGAATATATCTCGAACACCACGGTGGTTAAGAAAAATTCCTTCAAAAAAATGATAGATTCTCAATCATCATATGAAACTTTGAATGCAATATCTAATCGATCTAATAGTCCCTATTCTAACTATTACAATCCTGGTTGGTAAAAACACCCTTAAGTTAGAATAACAATAACTCTAATTGTGTAAATTGACAATAGGGGAACAATCAAGTGAACCCTTTATGAAATGTAAAAAATCAAGGAAATGCTAACTATAATCCTTATTATCTTCTCAGTTTTGACAAAAAGTTCACAATTTCAAGAGAAGAAATTGTCTGTTCAAGAACTGGTATTACAAATGGGTAATCAATTACAAAGTCATGAAGAAACAATTAGAAACATTGAAAATTAATTGGGACATATTGCTACTGCACTTAGCAGTAGGCCTCAACGAACTTTTCCTATTAATGTTGAGATTAATCTTAAAAACCAGCATAAAGAAAAAATTAAAGCTATACAATTAATAAGTGGAAGAGAAGTGGAAGAAAAGTTCAAAAAGAGATTGAAGTTGAGAATGAAGGGGTGGAAATTGAAAAATCTAAAGAAGGTATTCATCAAGATTTAGAATATCCTATTAAACTGATGAAAATTACTGTTGAAAACCACCACCTCCATTTCCTCTAAGATTAAGACAACAAAATTTGGATAAACAATTCTCAAAATTTTTGGAAATGTTTAAGAAAATAGCCATAAACATTTCTTTTGCTCAAGCCTTGAAATAAATGACAAGTTATGTAAAATTTACAAAGGATATACTTAATAGAAAAAGAAAGTTTAGAGTTAATGAGACAATTGCACTTAGTGAAGAGTTCAACTCTATAATTCAGAAAAGACTTCCTGAAAAACTTAAAGATCATAGTAGTTTTACTATTCCTTGTGTTATTGGCGAAAGATTTTTTGGAAATGCTTTATGTAATTTGGGAGCCAATATAATCTTATGCCTCTATCTGTTTTCAGAAAGTTAAGATTAGGAGATATTTCCCCTATTACAGTAAACCTTCAGTTAACTGATTGATCAATCACCTAAACTAAAGGATATGTAGAAGATGTATTGGTAAAGATTGATAAATTTTTTTTTATGGACTTCATTGTGTTAGATATAGAGGAAGATAAAGAAATTCCAATCATTTTAGGGAGACCTTTTCTTGCAACTAGAAGAGCTATGATAGATGTTAAAAAAGGTGAGTTAATCATGAGAGTCAATGTTCAAGAAGTTACATTTATTATATCAAAATCCATGAAATACCCAACAAAAGGAAAAGATAATGAATGCTTTAGGATGGAAATTTGTGATTATTTCAGAAACAATCATTTTACGAAATGTTTTGAAGAGAAAATGGAACAGGAAGATTTAAAACATAAAGATGAGGATAAAATGCAAGATAAGTTCATCAAAATGTGTAATGAAGATATAGATTATGTTAAGAAAAATTGAATTGTTAGATGCTACAAAAAATAATAAAAATTTATTCATTCAATCGAAACACCTCCTGAACTAGATATGAAAGTACTACCTGCACATTTAGAATATGTTTTTTTACAATATTTATCTACATTATTTATTATAGTATCCTAAGAGTTAACTGAATTGTAAGAATAAAAATTACTAGAGATTTTAAGAAAATATAAGAAAGTCTTTGGATAGACATTAGCTGATATCAAAGGAATCAGTCCTTAAATTTGTATGAACAAAATATTATTAAAAGATCATCATAAACTGAGAGCTGACCCTTAAAAGAGATTAAACCCTATAATGAAGAAGTGTTTAAGAAAGAAATTTTAAAATGGTTATATGCTGGAATTATATATCCTATTTTGGACAGTGCTTGGGTAAGTCCAATTAACCGCGTCCCGAAGAAAGGGGGTGTGACTATTACTGTCAATGAGGAAGAAGAAGTAATGCCAACACAACAAGTCACAGGTTGGAAAATCTGTAATGACTATAGAAAATTAAATTTCACCTCTAGGAAAGATCACTTTCCTTTACTTTTTCTGGACCAAATGTTGGATAGACTGGATGAGCAAAAATATTTTTTTAGATGAATATACTGGTTTTCATCAAATTCTTATTACTCCCAAGGATCAAGAAAATATAACATTTACTAGTCCTTATGGTACTTTTTCTTTTAGACGAATGCCCTTTCGTTTATGTAATGCACCAGCAGCATTTTAAAGAAGTATGATGTCTAAATTTTGCAATTTAATTGAAAAAGGAATAGAAGTTTTTATGGATGACTTTCCAGTGTTCAAAATTTCATATGAATTATGTTAAAATCATTTAGAAAAAGTTTTAGAATGTTGTGAAAAGACAAATTTAGTATTAAATTGGGAGAAATGCCAATTTATGGTTGCAGGAGGTATTATTCTTGGACATAAAATTTTTGAAAATGGTATGGAAGTAGATTTGGCAAAAATTTAAGTTATAACTAAACTACCTCCTCCTACTACAGTGAGAGGAGTTAGAGGTTTTTTAGGATATGTTGGTTTCTAGAGGTGATATATTAAGGATTTTAAAAAAATTACTAAGCCTCTATGTCAATTAATAGAAAAAGATGCAAAATTTGATTTCAATAAAAAATGCATTAATGTCTTTGAATTATTAAAAGAAAAATTAATTATTACTTCTATAATAATTTAAACTGATTGGGAGAAACCATTTTAGCTAATGTATGATGCTAGTGATCTAGAATTATTTAACTGTGAAATTAGTTAAATAAATAAATCTTAGAAGAATTATTTAGCTAATGTATGATGCTAGTGTATGATGCTAGTGGTCTAGAAGAATTATTTAACTGTGAAATTAAATAAATCTTAGAAAAAACAATAAATCCTAATAAAATAGATTAAACTTCTAGATTAGATACTACATTATGGGCTTACTGAATTGCTTATAAAACTTTTATAGGAAAGTCACCAAATAGACTTATTTTTTGGAAAGACTTGTCACTTACAAGTATAATTGTAGCATAAGGACTATTGGGATATTAAAAAGTTTAAATATAATTTAAAAGATGCTGGTGAGAAAAGATTGTGTATTATACTAAAGCCCTCAGGGCCTTTACCAACATTGTCCCTATCGGTTTAAAAGCTAGGCCCCCTAGATTAATCAGGTGGGCACCCCCTCCTTTTTGGGTGAAGGTTAATGTTGATGGTAGCTGGAATCCGATTTCTACTGAGCTTGAAAAAATCAGAAATCAATCTTATAAAAGTATTAAGATTTAAAAGGAAAAAAATGAAAAATTGGTATGATCAGAAGATAATAAGAATTTAAATTGAACCTGGACAAAAAAGTTTTGTTGTATAACACAAGATTGAAATTATTTCCCAGAAAACTTATTTCTAGGTGGTTAGGGTAATTTACTCTTAAAAAAGTCTAAGCATATGGAGTTTTGGAAATTGAAGATTCAAAAACTAGAAAAATATTTAAAGTTAATAGACATAGGTTAAAATACTATTTTGATGGACATAAATCAATTTTTGATGGACATAAATCATTTTTTAAAGAGGTTTAATGTTGGGTCACCCAGAGTAAAAACGGAGAACGTTGGGCTGACGACGTTAAACTAAGCACTTTGTGGGAGGGAACCCATAGTTATGTGTGTAATTATTTTTAACTTGTTTTTACATAATGTAAGCTCTTAAGTTTGAATTCTATGTACTTTGGAGATTTACATGTTTAATAAAATGCATAAAAACATTTAACGTGTTCAATTTTATGGAAGGTATGAGGGTTATTTTGGACTTTAGGCAAAACGGTGCAAAAATGTGCATTGGAGCCTAGGTGCCTAAACAGGTGCCTAAGCGCCTGTTTCACTGTGCACTGGCACCCAGACACCAAAATTTGGTGCATAAGTGCTAGAATCTGAATCATAGGCGTTGTAGTTTGAAAAACCACCCCAGAACCTTCTATTGACGGTCTTTAGCTAGATTTTCTCTATATAACTCCTAAAACCTGCCATTTGGAGTCAAATTAAATTTGTAGAAAGGAAGAGGATCCACTAATCTTGTCCTTATGGCCTCCAACTCTAAGGAAACTTCCAAATATGAGATTTTCAACTGGAGAAAGTTCATTAGTTTCGATGCGCAGAGATTGCATGAAAGGTTCTTATGAAAAATAAGTTGTTCGAGGAAATGGGTTTTGATAATCGATGATTCAATACTCCTGGTACTATTGTGAAATAAATCATTGTGCAAAGGCAATGGGAAGTACTTTGCTACACCACTGCGGTAGTAGTAATTCTTGTTGTGAATGAATTTTATGCAAATTTTCATGGGATAAATCAAGGTGTTGTCTATGTTTGAGGCATTCAAGAATTAATGATTTGTTAATGATCGAGAGCATTCCAATTTGTCATTATGCCAACATTGCCCCTAAAAAAGAAAATATGGATGACGTTTTTAGATTCTTAACGGATGAGTATGGAACATGGGAGACAAGAGATGATAGCAAAAAAAGTTTTCCATCTTCATTTCTAAATTATATATTGAAGCCTTGACATATCTTTATTTCGGGGAAATTGCTCTCTACTACAAAAATAAGTGAAGTGACAAAGGAAAATAATATATTAAACTACTATATTCAAACTGGAAGACCTATCAATGTGGGTGCTATAATAGTAAAATCTACTCTTGGAGATCTAATCTTGGACTTGGACATCCATCCATAATATTTTTTCTTTGTATACAATCACAGGTTCAATATGAAAATTGGGAAAAAAGTGCTTCTTCCTTGGAAGCCCATGGACCCAGTATTAAACTGTGATTACTTAGAAAATGGAGAAGTGGATAATAAAATGTTCTTATGGATTAATCATCTCAAAATTCATCACCTATATGACCCAAATTTCTGGATAGTTCATTCGTTATTTTGAGGAAGATTAAGAAGTTGGAGCATGAGATGATTAATATTTTGCATGCGATTAGCGATATTTTTGATTAGTTCGACCATCTAGATTTGAGAATTAAAGAGCATGTTGAGCTCACTGGACTTATGGAAGAGGCTACGACGTGAATGTATAAGAAATGTGTTTGGATCAAAGAAGACTCGATTGATGAATTTCCTCGCTGTCCTTTCTATAACTTATTTGTGCATCGCCAAATCATGGGAGATATTAAAGAAGATTGCAATACTGAAGATGAAAATGTGTATCAATTTTGAAGTATATAATTCTGGTTTATAAGAACTTATTTGTGTTTAGTTATGTTGGATTTCCTTATGTGCCCTCGCTTTTGGTTGAGGTTTAGTTTTTCTTCTTTAGTAGCCTAAGGTCTAGCCACAAGGCTTTGTTGTTGACTATTCCTAGAAAACTAGAGAAGGACCCTCACCATTAGAAATTCTACCCTCTTCTTTACTCAACTTGAAGCTCTACATATTGGTCCTAACCTCTAGCACATAGTAGGTGGGGTCATTATGGGGGAGCCCAAGGTGAGTTCCCATAGGAATACTTGCCCTTAGGGTTGACTTTGGGTGATGGTCTGGGGCTAAGGCACTCACTTGCACTCAATCTCACTCACAATCACTCACAACCCTAAACCCAAATTTTTCTGACTTTGGTCCCTGATCCTTTGGGAGACTCATGTAGATGGTCCCCTAAATCCACTAGCCCTAGGCTAGGGTTTCGCTAAGACAAGTACATAAAGGACCCGAATGGGGTTTTCAATGGTCTATAACTCATTTATGGTGGTTAGCTCCTCAATTCTACCCAAAATATCCAACTTGGCTTTTTGACCCAAAATCTCCCAAATTACATAAATACCCTTGGAGCCTTAAATTTGGCCAAAATTCCCAAAATACCCAAATTACCCAAAACTACCCAAAAATGCAAAATTTACCAAAAAACCCCCGAATTTGCCAAAACTACAAAAATACCCTTGGCACCCCAAACTTTCCCAAAACATCCAAAATCACTCCAAATGTCTCCAAAACAAATTTGGACCCCTCAATTGGACCCAATTTGACCAATTTGATCATTTTGACCAAAACCCCAAATTGCCTTTAAAGGCCAAATTTCCCCAAATTTACCTCAAATGTCCATCAATTTGATCCCAATTTTCCCCAATTTCAACCCTAAACTCAAATTTACCTTTCATATGACCAATTTAAACCAAATACAAGCTCAATTGGACCATGCTTTGAGCCTAATTTTGATCTGGGTCAAACCCCCAATTTTGGCTACATGACTTGCTATATGACTTAATCTCATGACTTAATCTCACCAAATTGAACCTCATGGCCTACTCCATTGGCCTCAATTTGAATCCTAAACTCTTCATAGCAATCCTACACATCAAAATTGACCTTCAATTAGCCTTATTGAAACCATAATTTCATTTAGTTTTGTCCCAAGTTAAAAAACCCAAATTTTCCCTAAATTGGCTATGTCTCCAAATTTCACCAAAATTGAATGCCTTGGCCCCAAAATTGGCACCCAATTTATGTTGAAAACTCTTAATGACATTCCTATTCAATATTTTCAACAATAAATTTGGAATTAGCCCAAGCCTAGCCCAATCTAGACCCAAGTCTTGCTCAACATGCCCAAAGAAACCAAATTTCTAAAATCTATAAAATTGAACCCCCCCAATTGAACTCAAAATCATTTCAATTCTTCACAAAAACTCTTCATTACAATCATATACATAGTGTTGATCAATCATTTGTGGTCAAAGTCATGGCTAGCCTAACCCAAACCCAAATTTTAGCCATTTGAACCCAAATTGAACCTATACACCAAAATTGGCCTAAGCACCCTAAAGTCACCAAATTTGTGACTCCACAGCCACTAAGCTCTTCCTTTGGACTAGGCTAAACAACAGTAAACCCACCCAAGCAAGCTATGGACCAATGGATCCCTAAATTAAGGGATTCATGCCCATT
This sequence comes from Phalaenopsis equestris, assembly GCF_001263595.1. NCBI lineage: Eukaryota > Viridiplantae > Streptophyta > Magnoliopsida > Asparagales > Orchidaceae > Phalaenopsis > Phalaenopsis equestris. The sequence goes on along the minus strand of NW_018243386.1, from coordinate 12,673 downwards.
TATGGGCCTTAATAGAAAATCTCCCTCTTCATCACTAACCCTTCGGGGTAAATCGCCGGGGGCAAATCATAATTAAGCCTCCCCTTGACTCACCTGACCTCCTGGCCACCTCCCCTGACCCTGCTGGCTAGCCTAGTTGCCAGAAAACCCTAAAATTGAGAGCCCAAGGCCAAATCAAACCCAATTTCGACCATAGAGGCCACCTCACCCTAATTAACCTTTGGAGCTCCTCAGCCCTCCACCTAAGCAAGCCTTTGCTCCCAAGACTAGGCCTTGAGCTCCCCTATCCAATCATGGCTATAAAATGGGCCCTTCACGACCAAGAGAGAGGTGCTGAAATTTTCTTAAGGAGACCCATCTAAATTGCTCCCATAGCCTCTTTGAGACCTCCTCAGTGCAACCCAACCACTTCCTTGCCCTAATTCCTCTTGCAAAAGATCAATTTTTGAGCTCAAATCCTTTCTAGAGATAGGATAGAGCTCTCCACACCTCCATAATGCACAAAAATCAAATTAAACTCACTCACACCTTGAACACAGTGAAAGAAGACAAAACCCCATCAAACCCCCCTCACAGAGAGCCTCTACACTAGACTTTGATCAACACCCAAATGTGGCCTTGATTGAATTTGGGCCTAGACCTTTCACCATGACCAGAGGCTTAATACTTAGCCTCCTTGGACCTCCACAAATGTGCCAAGCACCTCTAATTGAAGCTTCCCTTCTTAGAGGTATTGAATTTCTGGTATTGAATTTCTCCTCTTCTCAAGCCTATTTTGATTCTCCATTTGATTAAAGTTAATTTAATGGCATGTTTACCATATGGATATGTTTGTCACACTTAGATGTGTCCATAGGATAAAACTCGAGGTCATTTAATTGAGAAATGAGTGAGATCTTAGGGTTTTAATGTTAACGGTCACTGGTTCACTCTATTTGGGGACGATGACACGGAGCCGTTGGATCACGCGTGTATCAAATGGAGGGCTCTGATTGCACTTGATGGGAACGTGGTTCATAATGTGCGGGTCGAGTCAACAACTATGTGGAAGGCGGCGTCCAACTAGAGTGTGCCATGCATGTTTTCTGAGCTATCGTCTGATTTCATGGCATCGCGCGTTTAAGTAGATAAATAGAGAATTAAATAATTCAGAAAATATTCCCTAACTTCAAAAATTCATATCTTAATGCAGAAAAATCTCAAAAATAAAATAAAAATATCCTAGTGCTCAGTGAATAGAGGAAAATAATATGAAAATAGTTTGAAGTTTATTTGATGCATATTTTATTTTTAAATAATTGAATACTGATTTGATTATTTTAACTTTCCATGCATGTAGAAATTTCACCATGGCTTGATATTTTGCCATGTTGTTACCTCTGCCTTGGGGGATATTCTCTGATTTTTCCAAAGTCAGAGAAGAACTCTAGACAAAGATTCATATTTTACAAGTTTATGTCTATTATTTGCATAAATTAATCATAATAATTAGCATGTTGCTTAAAAAATCCTAAAAAAAAATTTAGAAGGTTTATTGTGACCAGAAAACCCTTAGGAAAATTTTTCATGATTCAAATCATTAAGAGCATACTTAACTCTCACAAAACCCTAAAACATAAATAAAATTAATTTGGGAAAAATAAACATCTAAATGACTTGATTTTTAATCTTTACTATAATTTGAAGTTCAGAGAACTCCCCATAAAATTTTCAGAACATTTGGAGTTCATTTGATAACTCAAATTAATTTTTTAAGTTAAATGACATTTTGACACTAAAATGATTTTTAATAATTAAAATATAACTCAAAATATTATAAAAATTAGTTTTGGGAGTTCTCTGTGTTGAGAAAAATTTTCTAAAAATAAAATTGTAAATAAAATAAAAACTTTATTTTTAAGCCTATTTTATATATTTTAAAAAATAAAAATTTATAAAAATAAAAAAAATTGATAAAATTCATGGAAATGTTCTAAATTGTTTCCTAATCACTTAGGAACAATTGAAGTATTTTTCCTAATTTTTTAAGTGAAGTTATTGAATTTTAAAGATTAAAATAATTTTTAAAGGCTAAAAAATGAATTTTTTGTTTCACTAGAAAAAATTTTAATAATTCAAAGAAAAATTAAAAAAAGATGTAAAATTTCTTTCTCTCGGTTCCTTTACCTTAGAGAGATTTAAAAAAAATATAAAAAACCTGATTTTCTACATTAAAAATATTTTATAATTGATTAATACTCCAGAACTTAAAATAATTTTAATAATTCTAAAAAAACTCAAAACATCATGAAATATTGCCCAAGTGTTTCTCTAGTCTATGTCTACCTCCAGTAAAAATTTCAATGAATTAGTCTTTGCCTTGGTGAAGTTGTTGAGTTTTCTTTGGAAAATCCCATTCTTGCATTAAATAATTATATAAATTAAATTAAAATTAAAAAAGAAAATCAAATTTTCTTCTCTGATGTCTTAATTGGCCTATGAGTAAGGTGGGATGAAAATTCCAAAGTTATTTGAATTAAATTTGATGAATTATGAAGTGATAGAGCCTTAGGGGCCAAAGTGTAGTTTTAGAAATTTAGCCTTAATTAACATTTAGGCTTAATTCAAGAAAGGGAAACGGGCAACCTTTGATCTTAATTAATATATTTGGATGATTGAAACATAAGGGATTAATTGGTAGAACCCAATCTCACTTTTTCTAATTAAAAGATAAATTTGAAATTTCTTAGAAGATTAAAATCTACCAAATGGGAGTCTACCAAATTGAATGATCCTAGACTTAGGGGTATAATTTTGGGTGTTAATAACTCACTAATTTAAAACCCCTATATGGTGTTCAAATGACATTCAAATGTTTTGATGACCAATTATTATCACTTAAAATTTAATCTCTTTCAAAATGACTGAGATATCCACTAGGATCTTAAGGATTAAGTAGTGACCTAAGCTAAATCAAATTTAACTAAATGAGGATTACAAGAGTGAATGTAACTAGGAATTGAACACTACAAGACCGAGTTAAAACAAAAATTGGCGAAGTGTCTTAATAACACTAACTTGCCCCTTTAAGGGTTTCCACCTGCATAATTCTCGAATTGAATGATAAATGATAATCAACCTACTTCTAGGGATAATTGAAACATCACTGTTCATTGAACACTAAAAATATTTACAGGATGAATTATTAAGCAACATAATAAGTGTAAATGAGCTCGAGACTTTTCACCAGGCGGTGAGGGGAAAGCATGGACCTGCCTTTTTTCTCCCGACCTGTTGGATACCATGGAGGTCTACTAAACTTGATATGTTTTGTCTAATAAAATTATCCTAAGTCAAATTAATGGTGCTCACCAAGATATGATTTAGGATTTTGGTAGATCACCAAAATCTTATTTTTCTACTTTACATAGAATACCCTTACAAGCATTTAGGGTTTCAGGTGGTGGAACGAGAAGACTTGTTAGATACGGTTTTATAGTTTACAGTATTGTCCATTTCTATACTTTTCATACTGTACTTTTATGCTTACAGAGCTTGCATGCTAAACAATGATGTCACCCTGCATGAAAACCAAAACTACTAGAATAGCCGCAAAACCAAAACCAAAATTAAAATGAACTAAGATAAAAATCACCTCCACAATAATCAAAAGATAAAATAACCACAAAAATCAAAAGATAAAAAAACTCAAAATTTAATCACAGACATCACAAAAACCACAACTATACTAAATTAAGGCGTCTCTATCGGATGATCGTGAATCCCTCAGAGGAGGTAATCTACGGTTGCTAACGAGGCTTCCCACGATCTAAATTAAAGTATGGAACTCATTAAGTTGAGTTTAGTAAACTCATTTGGACTAAATGAATCTAATAGAAAATAGTGGTACCGGAACGAGGGAACCGTAGGATCCTAATCGGTGTGGCTCTATTTAACTTTAACATACCCCATAATATTTAAAAAACTACAACAATAGGGCCATCTGATTTGACACCATAACTTGACACACTAGAAAACTCAAACTCGTCACGGTAAGGAGCTTGGAGCTAGCACTGTGGACAACACGACCAACTTCAATAGCAAAACATGTCTTCCCCAGCTAAACCAATTTCCTTCCTTAGAATTAAGCAACTAAGCCATAGGATTTCGAGGTTATCTATTTATGCAACATAAATCCTCACCTCATCTTTAAGCCTTTGTACAACTTTACTGTGCGACCTAAGCCCTAACTCGTCTTAGGAATCCGAGGTTATCGTCTGTCACGACTTAAACCCTCACATTTTCTAGGTTATTTATGTGATCGTTTCACATGAATGTAAGCCTTAGCAAACAAAATTGGCAGGATACAACACCTAAATATTTCTTCTCAAAACTGAAGCCAAATAATAAGATAGACTGGGAATTCACCAAGGTTCTCTATCAGATCTGTGACATCCCCTAGTTCTTCCTCCTTTGGATTATATAATAAAATGTTCGAAATTCAAGCCATTATCATTTCACACCTCTTTGTCCGATTTTGTTGAAGAGTCCTATCCTTTTGAACTCTTTGAAGATAATATTCCTTGATTTTTATCAAGAGTTTTCTTAGGTAACTTTGGTTATCTAAGATGTAATTAACTATAAAGGCTTGCCCTTATAGGAATCTTGTCCGAACACAACTTAATATAAACCCTATTTAATTTATCATATTAAGTAGGGAAAATTGTTGGCAAATAAAATGGTTTCGCAGACCAAATGGATGTCATATATTTCTTAGTTTATTTGATCGAGCCTCATCCTCAAGTTTTGTGTTTATCCCTCGAGATAGATACAGGGTTTGAGGTATAGTGTTCTTTGATTTAAACTATAAAAAATATGGGGTCAGTTTGATTTCATATTTTTCCAAAACTTATATATATATATATATATGTAAATTAAAATGTCCTTTTGAAGTATTATAATGACCTTCTGAAGTTGGCGACGAGATTTTGATTCCGGCGACTGAAAGCTTCTAACGGGCAACTCCTCAACCAAAATTGTACCGACACTTTAATTTTAAATATTTGACTTATTGTGTTTTCTATTAATATTTGTTTGGTTAGTTTTCAGCGTTAGGTGTTGTTGGTATGATTTCTAGGCAAAGTTTATGTGTGATTTCAAAATAGTTATTTGTAACTGTTTGGATTTATATATAAAATGTAAGTTGTTTGTACTTTATGAAAAATTAATATTAGTAAATTAAATAATTATGAAAATTAAAGAGATTTTAAACTAATTAGAAGATGGAGTGCTTTGGTGTACAACACTTTTTATAAAAAAAAAATCAAAAAATAAAATTTTGAAAGTTGGCTCCTAGGCGCCAAAACCGACTCCTAACACGAACTCAGATGGATCATTAAAACCATGCAAATGAACAGTGCCCGCCATTTTTCTACTTTGGGTCATCTTCAACCTTGCGAATAGTTGCAAATACCGAACTAGGGCTTCTAAATACTTGGATTTGAGGCAATTATGACGCTAGAAATTCTTAGATTTCATCTTCTTTTGGTAAGTAATTCACTTTAACCTAGAAATTTTTTATTTTTGCCATGGATTTCTTCTACTTTATAGGAAAACCAAAAATTTGAGAATTTAGAGAAATTTAGTGAAGAATCCATGGTGCGAAGTTTCTTAGCCATGATTTTGATTTTAGGAGTTTGGTTTATCTTTATAGCGAATTTATGTGAAAATATTTTGAAATTTTATAACTCTACGACTTCTAAAATGAGGAAGATGAAGGGAAAGGAGGATTGTGTCATGAAGAAATTATTTAACATCAAGGCCCAACATCATTATAACACTCAACCATGACAAGGAAGCTTATTCAGGAATGGGCATTTTACAATCCCGATAGTCCTATCGATGGATTGATTGTGGCACAAAATTGGGAAACATTATGCTATTTTACTGTTGTGGTAGTTGTTTCGATTGTTTGGGAGTTCTATGCAAACCTATGAGAAACTACGGACTATCAAGTTTTTGTTTGATGTAAGAATGTTGAATTAACCTCAGAAAAGATAAATGAACTATATGGGTTGAGGAACGAGTTTCATTGTGAATACATTACATTTGATACTTTTGATTCTGCACTGGATGAAGTTATTGATTATTTGAATGATGGAAGAGGATTTTGGAAGACGAAGAATGATCACATGGTAAAATTCTCTACTTCTATGATAAATGCTCAGTCTAAAGCATGACATTATTTTATTTATGCTTGACTCCTTCCAACAAACTATTTGAGCGAAGTCATTAATGAGAGAGCTACTTTAAATTTCTACATTTAAAAAATGAAGAAAATCAATATTGGTGCCCTTATTTATTGGATTTCATAGTTATTCTATAGGAGGACAACTGGAGGTTTAGGATACCCAGCTTTGATTTTTACTCTACGTGATCAATCAGGAGTGGGGTATGATAAATCTAAGGAATTAATACAACCTCTTAAACTTATCAGTAAGCTTAGTGTTCATACATATAAGTTGCATGTTGGACAACAAGCTAGGGGTAGAGGCATTGATAGACCTTCTACTTCAACTTTTGGACCTTCTGCATCCCGCACTAATTATTTAGAGAATGTTATGGAGCAGTTACTTATTTAGAAGGGTGATATTTTTACTCTTAGGAATCAGATGAGAACTATAGAGGCTAGGAATTATAATAATGATGAATACATTCAAAGGCAAGTGGATTATGAGATTGCTTATAATGAAGCCTTAGCAAAATATTTGAGGGGCAATCATAATGTAGAATTCCCTACCTGCCTCTGCTTTACACCTTATGAACCTGAGTGAGTAGGATGATGATGCTGAGTAGTTTACTTTCATGCTTCTTTTTTGTAGTTTGATTTTATGTCTATGTGGATTCTTAGTTAGTGAACTTTATTTTCATGTGATGTGTATTGTAAACAGGTGTAGAACTTTTTGTGTTTAGTGTGGATTGTTTTTTTTTATTTTAGTGTTGTTTATTTTTGAAAATTTTTGCTAATGTTTAGAACTCTTCTTTACTTAGTAAATCTTTTTGATATATTATGCTTTACATAATACTTTATGCCCTGTTATTTTTAAATTGGTACCTGCAAAGTTTCATGTTCAAAGCCCTCTACAAGTTAGTTTTATTTAAAGGAAATTTTATGTTTTTTTTCTACCTTCATTTTTATATTAAATACTTTATCTTTTAAAAATTTAAGTTTGCGGGGGAGAAAAATTTTTTTTCTTAAAAGAAACTAAACTTTATTTGTCCTCAATAAACTATATTTTTAAAATTATTTTTAACATAACTTTTTCGTATCAGAGGCCAACTTAAAAATAACTATATTTATTATTTTATAATTATGATTGTAGACAAAAGTAAAAGTCTTTAATAATAAAGGTTAGTTCTAAAAGTTAAGATATTTAGTACAAGAATACAAGGTTATGTGTGTACTATTTAAAGTAAAAGAAATTATATTTTTTAAATATTAAGAGAGTCTTAGAGTTATATAAAAAGAAAGAAATGAGACTTTATGAAAATCTTTTTCAAATTTAATATGAATTTATAAGTAAGGCATGTATGAAGTTTTTAACTTTAACAAGAGGGCAGTGAAGTTCAAATCAATAAAGACTATCCAGATATATTAATCCTCATAAGAAAAAGAAAATAAAAAGGGGCATCGAAAATGATTCAAATAGAAAAAAAGAAAAGAAAATAAGAGAAAAAGAAAAGTAAAAAAAGAATAATATATGTGAGGAGAAGCTTGAGAAGATGCCTAATAAAAAATTGGTTTCACTTGAATCAACTTAAGGGAAGAGGCTTATATACATTTCTAAACTTATTGTACTTATTGTAAAGTATTAGCATTTAGTATTAGCATTTTTTACTAATGAAGTTCTCATGAAGTTCTTTTTCATATAGTTCTTTTAAGCATCTTTAATATGATGAAGTACAATTATTCTTGGAATAAAAATGAAACCAAAACTCTTAAACTTAAGTACTAAATATTTGTATATTTTTAGTTTTAACTTAAGTTATTAAGAATTTTCTAAAGTCTTACTATTGTCTTTATAAAACAAAAACTATAGAAGTTAATAAGTGATGCTCACTACCTTAAGCCATATTTTTAATACAGTAAAATGGTTACTTGAGAAAATGTAACGGTTAAGTTTAGCGGATTTTGATACACCAAAAAAATATTTAATTTTTCATATATATTTAAAACTTATATTTGGTGATATTGCACTTTAAATAGAGGTTTTTTTCATATTTTCTTGTAGGTACACTAAGTTCAGGCATTTAGTGCTTAATGGATGCAAAAAGTACAAAATCTTGAGTCAAAGGTGGCTTTTTACAAAATTTGAACAGGCGCCTAAGCACCAGCATACAGAGAAGACGGTGCCTAGGCACTAGATTTTGGTGCCTAGGTGCCACATTTTGGTGCTTGGGTGCCAAAGATCGTTATTTTCACAAATCCATTGAATTTAGATTATTTTGAAGAGGTACCTATTGAGACTTTTGCAAAATACATTATAAATGAGTTTTTGATGGCAGAAAAGGTGGTGTGTGTTAAGTGTTAGTGAGTGGGACGTGAGTTCCAAGTTGTGGGAGAGTGGTGTAAGTGTCTCTAAGAGTTGAAAGAGGAGAGGGAAAGTGAGAGTGTTGACCTCACTTTTGGTTGAGGTTTAGTTTTTTCTCTTTAGTATCCTAAGGTCTAGCCATAAGACTTTCCTGTTGACTATTCCTAGAAAACTAGAAGAGGAACCCTCACCATTAGAAATTCTACACTCCTCTTTGCTCAACTTGAAGTTCCACATATTGATCCTAACCTCTAGCACTTAGTAGGTAGGGTCAATATGGGGGAGCTCAAGGTGAGTTCTCATAGGACTGTTTGCCCTTAGGGTTGACTCTGGATGTTGGTCTAGGGTTAAGGTACTCACTTTCACTCACTTGCACTCATTATCACCTATACCCAGTCACAACCCTAAACCCAAAATTGTTGACTTTGATCCCTTGATCCTTTAGGAGACTCATGTGGATTGTCCCCTAGACCCACTGGACCTAGGCTAGGGTTTAGCTAAGACCAGTACATTGAGGACCTGAAAGGAATTCGATTGGTCCATAGCTCATTATTCTCCAGACGTATTTACTGTATTTCATACCGTATAATCCATATAGATAGGTTTGTCTTGAGAAAATGAAGGCTTAAGAACTTTTTCCATACAATTTGGTTGAGTCTAGGCCAAGGACTTAAGGTTTTAGTGTGAACGGCTCACGGGTTAGGTCACATGGGGACGATAACGGAGAGCCGTCCGATCTCGAGTGTATTTAATGGACGGAGGAGATCAAGCCGGATATATTGCATAAAGCATGGTCTGCGTGGAGGCTACATGGATGGCAGCGTCAAAAATACCCAAGCTACCCAAAACATTTCAAATCTTTTAAAAATACCCAAGCTACCCAAAACCACCAAAAATTCAAAATTACCAAAATTACAAAAATAAATTACCAAAATTACAAAAATACCCTTGGCACCGCAAACCATCCAAAAGCATCCAAAATCACTCCAAATGTCTCTAAAACCCATTTAGACCCCTCAATTGGTCCCGTTTTGACCAATTTGACCATTTTTTGACCAAAACTCCCAAATTGCCTTTAAGGGCCCAATTTCCCCAAATTTACCTCAAATGTTCATCAAATTGGTTCTACTTTCCCCAAACTTCAATCCTAAACTCAAATTAACCTTTCATGTGACCAATTTAAATATAAGCTCAATTGGCCCATGTTTTGAGGCCAATTTTGATCTAGGTCAAACCCCCAATTTTGGCTACATGACTTAATCTCACCAAATTGAACCCCATGGCCTACTCCATTGGCCTCAATTTGAATCCTAAACTCTTCATAACAATACTACACATCAAAATTGACCTTCAATTGGCCTTGGTAAAATCTCAATTTCATTTAATTTTGACCCATGTCCAAAAACCCCAAATTTGCCCCAAATTGGCTGTCTCCAATTGGCTCCCAAATTTGCCCCAAATTGGCTGTCTCCAAATTCCACCAAATTGATTGCCCTAACCCTAAAATTGGCACCCAATTTATGTTAAAAACTCTTCATGATGTTAATATATCCCATTTTAAATAATAAATTTGGACTTAGCCCAATTCTAGCCCAACCTAGGCCTAAGTCTAGCCCAACATACCCAAATTGATCAAAATTCCAAAATCCTTCAAATTGAACCCCCAATTGAACTCAAAATCATTTTAAACCTTTACAAAAAATCTTCATTACAATCATATACACAATATTGATCAATCAATTAGGCTAAAAGTCATGGCTAGCCTAACCCAAACCCAACTCTTAGCCTTTTGGAGCCCAATTGAACCCATACACCAAAATTGGCCTAACCACCCTAAAATCACCAAATTTATGACTCCACAGCCACTAAGCTCTTCCTAAGGACCATGCTAAACCACTTTGGACCAGCCATGTGGTTGAGGTTTAGTTTTTTCTCTTTAGTATCCTAAGGTCTAGCCATAAGACTTTCCTGTTGACTATTCCTAGAAAACTAGAAGAGGAACCCTCACCATTAGAAATTCTACACTCCTCTTTGCTCAACTTGAAGTTCCACATATTGATCCTAACCTCTAGCACTTAGTAGGTAGGGTCAATATGGGGGAGCTCAAGGTGAGTTCTCATAGGACTGTTTGCCCTTAGGGTTGACTCTGGATGTTGGTCTAGGGTTAAGGTACTCACTTTCACTCACTTGCACTCATTATCACCTATACCCAGTCACAACCCTAAACCCAAAATTGTTGACTTTGATCCCTTGATCCTTTAGGAGACTCATGTGGATTGTCCCCTAGACCCACTGGACCTAGGCTAGGGTTTAGCTAAGACCAGTACATTGAGGACCTGAAAGGAATTCGATTGGTCCATAGCTCATTTGTGGTGTTTAGCTTCCCAATTCTACCAAAAATATCCAACTTGGCCTTTTACCCCCAAACCTACCCAAATTACCTCAACACCCCCAAATCTCAAATTTGGTCAAAATCCTCAAATTCATCCAAAATACCCAAACTTGTTCAAAAGTCATTTCAAATCTTTTAAAAATACCCAAGCTACCCAAAACCACCAAAAATTCCGAATTTACCAAAATACCCCAAAAAATTACCAAAATTACAAAAATACCCTTGGCACCGCAAACCATCCAAAAGCATCCAAAATCACTCCAAATGTCTCTAAAACCCATTTAGACCCCTCAATTGGTCCCGTTTTGACCAATTTGACCATTTTTTGACCAAAACTCCCAAATTGCCTTTAAGGGCCCAATTTCCCCAAATTTACCTCAAATGTTCATCAAATTGGTTCTACTTTCCCCAAACTTCAATCCTAAACTCAAATTAACCTTTCATGTGACCAATTTAAATATAAGCTCAATTGGCCCATGTTTTGAGGCCAATTTTGATCTAGGTCAAACCCCCAATTTTGGCTACATGACTTAATCTCACCAAATTGAACCCCATGGCCTACTCCATTGGCCTCAATTTGAATCCTAAACTCTTCATAACAATACTACACATCAAAATTGACCTTCAATTGGCCTTGGTAAAATCTCAATTTCATTTAATTTTGACCCATGTCCAAAAACCCCAAATTTGCCCCAAATTGGCTGTCTCCAAATTCCACCAAATTGATTGCCCTAACCCTAAAATTGGCACCCAATTTATGTTAAAAACTCTTCATGATGTTAATATATCCCATTTTAAATAATAAATTTGGACTTAGCCCAATTCTAGCCCAACCTAGGCCTAAGTCTAGCCCAACATACCCAAATTGATCAAAATTCCAAAATCCTTCAAATTGAACCCCCAATTGAACTCAAAATCATTTTAAACCTTTACAAAAAATCTTCATTACAATCATATACACAATATTGATCAATCAATTAGGCTAAAAGTCATGGCTAGCCTAACCCAAACCCAACTCTTAGCCTTTTGGAGCCCAATTGAACCCATACACCAAAATTGGCCTAACCACCCTAAAATCACCAAATTTATGACTCCACAGCCACTAAGCTCTTCCTAAGGACCATGCTAAACCACTTTGGACCAGCCATAGCATGCTATGGACCAATGGATCCCCAAATTAAGGGATTTATGCCCATTTATGGGCCTTAACCAAAAATCTTTCCCATCATCACTTGCCATTGAGGGTTAATTATAATTAACCCTCCCATTGGCTCACTTGACCTCCTGGCCACCTCCCCTAGCCCTACCAGGTGGCTGAGTGGTCGGAAAACACCAACCCCGAGAGCCCCAAGCTCAAATTCAAACCCAACTCCCCCATCTAAGCTGGCCAATTCCAATTGGCTTTAGCACTTTTAAACCCTCCACCTAAGCAATATTTTCCGCCCCTAAATTGGCCCTGGCAGCCAACCTAAGCAATTTTTATTTTAACCTCACCTCCATGGCCAAGTGAGGAAAGTTGAAAAATTTTCTATTTTCTAAGGAAACTCTGTTTAAATTGCTTCCAGAGACTCCCTAGGACCCCCTCAGTTCAAGCCCACCATTTTCCCCCTTTGGTTCCCTCTGTGAGAGTTCAATTTTGAGCTCAAAGTTTCAGTTAAAACCAGGACATATTTCTGCATAGCTCTACACTAAACTAAACCTCAATTAATTG
>NW_018243385.1:0-237 GCF_001263595.1 Phalaenopsis equestris | reverse complement strand
TTTTCTCAAGTCTTATACTTTAAAAAGATCAAATACATAACCAATTTTTGATTCGGCACTAATCCTGAAGCTTCTCCTGCCTTATATTTTTTTCTTTTTCTTTTTCTTTTCTTTTCTTTTCTTTTATTTTTCTCTTCTTTTTTTTGTTTTTCTCTTTTTATTTTCTTTTCTTTTTACCCAAGGATTACTATATCTGGATATACCTTTAATAAATTTGAATTATACTTTTCCTTTCCT
>NW_018243384.1:0-592 GCF_001263595.1 Phalaenopsis equestris | reverse complement strand
TATATATGTATATATAGTACATGTATTATTCTATAAAATTTTTAAATATTAAATAGGTATTACATCACAATTCCTTGGATATCTTAAATTTTTCATTAGATGTTATAAAAACAGCATTTAAAACTCCATAAATCAATTAAGAATTTAAAGATTTGCTACCACTCAATTCTTATGTATTTACATATATAAAACTTAAAACTTCAATTTTTTACTTGTATTTCATATTATTTATGAATGGAAATGTGCATTACTTATTAAAAGTAAATATAAAGAAAAAATAATAATTTTTTTCTTATATATATATATATATGATATGAGAGATTTAGATGGTATAAATGTAAAAAATAATAAAGTTTAGGTGTTGGATATGTAAATACATAAAACTTGGGTGGTATGTATGTAAAAACACATTAAAAATTTTCATAATTCTTGTTATTCATTTCTTCCATTGTTGGAATTTGTTATTGTTATTTATAATTATTTCTTGATATATAAAAATTATGATTTTTGTAAAATAGGTGTTGTATTTTGGTTTAAAATAATAAAATTTGTATTTTTATTATAATTCTACTTGCTTGTGAATGTTTTTTTT
>NW_018243383.1:0-352 GCF_001263595.1 Phalaenopsis equestris | reverse complement strand
CATGGTATATTAATGATTGTGAAGACCAAAGGATCTTTTTTTATATCAATTAATGACATCATATCAAAATATTTTAAATGTAAGATTTATCTTACATAAATATCGCTCAATTTCTATATATTTATATATCTAACAGTTCAACTTTAATTATTACAAACATGAGTCATTATATATATATATTTGTGTGTGTGCGCGCTCACGTACTTCGGCCTGTTGGTTGGCATCCTCGGTGTAAGACCCGTCAGGTCAGACATTCGAATCCCCTGTGACACAGTTGGTCTCAAGGAGGTGATACTCGAATTGTTAGTCACATTAGGAGTGTCTAGAGGCTCGTATAATAACTTCTGGCTAT
>NW_018243382.1:0-865 GCF_001263595.1 Phalaenopsis equestris | reverse complement strand
TAATAGACGGGTGCTTCTGATTCCATACACGGAGACATCCATGCTCCCACCGACTATCAAGAGTACATCACCTGCAAATTTGCTAGAATCATCGATGGATCTCACTTTAGGATTTTTGGGAAATGAGATGTGAAAGTCTCCAAAAATATTCAATTTTCTTATGTGTTATATGTTCCCCAATTAGACTACAACTTACTTTCTATTAGCAAGCATACTTATAATTGAAAATGTGTTACTAAATTTTATTCTAACTCCTGTGAATTTTAGGCGGTGGATTCGATGAAGGTGATTGATAGTGTTTAATTGCATCAAAGATTTATACTTGCTCAAGAATAATTATTATCTTGACGCACAAATGTCTTCACTATCCTCACCATGTATTCCTAAGCCTTCTTTGTCTTGAATCTGTTTAGAGTCGAGTTTTATTATGGCATTTTCATATGAGTCATCCCAATTTTCATTATGCTGCAAAATTGTATCCCATTTTTTATTAATAAAAAGAGATTTATCAGTGTGAAACTTATCAATTGGCCAAACACGCTCGTCATGTCTATAATCTATCTCAATACAAACCCTCGCATCTTCTTCCTACATTTGGGGGCCATCAAAAGTGAAAAACTATGTCAGATGGTTTGTTTCTTTATTGATGACTACCCTAGAACCAGTTGGATATTCCTCATAAAGGAAAAATCTAAAAATAAACAAATCTTTCAGCCATTTCATTACATGATTTTCACTTAGTTCCAATGCAAAGTTCAGATTCTCAAAACCGATATGCAAAAGAATACTTCAATTTGATCCTTACGTTAAACCTTGCAAAAAACGGTATCCATGTGAGTTTGTGTTGAAACTTCATAACAAAATG
>NW_018243381.1:0-651 GCF_001263595.1 Phalaenopsis equestris | reverse complement strand
AAGTTCCGTTCGGCTGAAGTGAATGTTGATGCCTGTAAAAATTTTCGTTTCAAAAGAGAGATGAATTTTTACCGTTTAGATCGCAGCTGGCCTTCAATTCGAGGATGTGGCTTTTAAAAAAAAATTGTTGATCGGTGACACTGCCTCAAATGAAGCCTAAGTGGAGAAGCTAACTAAATTAGTTGGTAAAAATCTATAAAAAAATATTTTTGAAGTTCCCTAGCTGTCTTGTTTGCATCAAATTATGCTTCATCATTAAACATCAAATTAAGAAAAAAAAATGTTATTTTGCACTCTGTTCGCGGCTCGGAATAAAAAGTTAATATATAGATTAATGGAACTTCAGGTTTTTTCTTTTTTCCTTTTTTTTTTCATTAATATTGTATTATATTTTCTCACCTTCATTTCTTCCACCGTTTCTTCCATAAATAACCAAACTTTAAACCAGTTAAAGATCAAAGCGCAAAAATGAAAAATCAAACTGAAAGACTGAAAACAATCCAAAACAAAAAACAAAAAAAAACTGATTCGTTTCGCTGAATCTTCTCCAATAAACAAGAAATACGCCACACTTTACCATCAAAAAATAGCACATAAAAAACTGACCTTTTTCAAATCCAAAAAAGGGCTTCTGGTGTTCATCTTCGCCGA
>NW_018243380.1:0-1095 GCF_001263595.1 Phalaenopsis equestris | reverse complement strand
GGGTATTTAAATAAATAGGAAAAATCCCAATTTATCAATTTAAATAGCTCGGCGCCATGTAGATCCTATGCAGCTCCCGCCCTCTGGTAAGACGCGCCCACCCACTTAGCCACTGACTCGGCCCGCGGTTCGTGTAAGGAAGCGTTGTCCGACTTCATCTCGACCGTCCATCCGATACACGCGCAATCGGACGACGCTTCGTCATTGTCTCCGATAGCCTATCCCAAGAACCGACCATCTTCTAGCCTTAATATCTCTCTCATTTCTCAACCAAATTAAGTGAATTTTTTTTTAAAATGCTCATCTAGACTAAACAGACTCATCCAAAAGGTGATCAAGCCATCAAAATAACTCTAAGAAAATGGAGAATCAAAAGAGGCTCGAGAGGGGGAGAGATTTTATACCTTTGTTCTGAGAAGTGAAGCTTTGATTAGAGAGTCTTAACACATTAGTTGTGATCTAAGGAGGCTAGGGATTAAGTCTCTGGTCTTGGTGTAAGGCCTAGGTATGATTTTGATCAATGCCAGATTTGGGTGTTGGTCTAGAGCTATGGTAGAGGCTCTGTGAGAAGGGAATTTGATGGGGCTTAAGCTTCTTTCACTATTGTGAAGGTGTGGGTGAAGTTAATTTGAGTTTGGTAGACTATAGAAGTGTATTGGGCTCTGTTCTGATTTTCGGCAAGATTTCGAGCTCAAAATTGAACTCCGATAGTGGAAATTGGTGAGGGAAAACAGTTGGAATGCACTGAGGGGATCTTAGGGAAGCTCTGTGGTCAGTTTAGGGTGGTCTCTCTCAGCAACTTTTCAGCACTACATCCCATGGCCATGGGAGTGGCTTTTTATAAAAATGGTGGCTAAGGGGTGGTTGTAATGCCCAATTAGGGGGGGCATTGTGCTGCTTAGGTGGAGGGCAGAAGAGCTCTACAATTTAATTTGGCTGAGCTGGCCTCTAGGTTTGATTTGGGTGAAGTTCCATGGGGGTGGCTTTCGATTTTGAGCTTCTATGGGGACTAAGCCGACCGGCCATGGTAGGAGGAGGTGCCTAGGTTCTCAGAGCATCTAGGGAATCTGTCAAAGCAATTTAATGCAATGGGGT
>NW_018243379.1:0-440 GCF_001263595.1 Phalaenopsis equestris | reverse complement strand
GCCACTTGTCATTATAGCACTCTTGAAATTGATTCGAAAGCAAATGCAGATAACAAAGGCGCCAATTACACCTTATCTATAAAGGCTATGAGCACGGAAATCTAGGGAGTTCAATTATTAAAATACTAACTAGAAAAATAATTGAATTTAATTTTGCATTAAATTCTCTTATTCTTATCATAGAGTTCACTTTCATGAAGTAAGAGAATAAAGGAACTAACATATTTACATCAAAAATCTGTCAGCAAGAGTTTCGAGAAAAATCCAACGAACGAAGAGGCATGAAACTTTGGTCAGGGATGGTCCACAGAAGAAAACTCAAAGGTTTTATCGCCGGAAGATCAAAGGACTTAATTAACAAAGTATAGATCCCTTTGATCGGGATTCTACGCCAGCAGGCACGGTCTGTTTAAGTCAATGACCAAGATCCATCAAGCGAG
>NW_018243378.1:0-440 GCF_001263595.1 Phalaenopsis equestris | reverse complement strand
GCCACTTGTCATTATAGCACTCTTGAAATTGATTCAAAAGCAAATGCAGATAACGAAGGCGCCAATTACACCTTATCTATAAAGGTTATGAGCACGAAAATCTAGGGAGTTCAATTATTAAAATACTAACTAGAAAAATAATTGAATTTAATTTTGCATTAAATTCTCTTATTCTTATCATAGAGTTCACTTTCATGAAGTAAGAGAATAAAGGAACTAACATATTTACATCAAAAATCTGTCAGCAAGAGTTTCGAGAAAAATCCAACGAACGAAGAGGCATGAAACTTTGGTCAGGGATGGTCCACAGAAGAAAACTCAAAGGTTTTATCGTCGGAAGATCAAATGACTTAATTAACAAAGTATAGATCCCTTTGATCAAGATTCTACGCCAGCAGACACGGACTGTTTAAGTCAATGACCAAGATCCATCAAGCGAG
>NW_018243377.1:0-343 GCF_001263595.1 Phalaenopsis equestris | reverse complement strand
TCAATTGGATCCATGCTTCATATATGTAATTTTACATGCATGTTACGTTACCTCAAACTTTCATGTTCACTTTAGGTTAGTCATCTGAAACATAACAAAAAATTTAGGCTCACATGTTAGTAATCTTGACTTTAGGCATTCACATACAAAACCTAAATTTATGGTATTTACATACAAAAAAAAGACAAAGAATAAATTTAATATTCACACCAAAAATAGAAAATTTTCATATTTACATACACACCATTTAGATTTTATGAGTTTTGTATTTGCTATTAAAAGTTGAGTCTTAAAAGGGCGCCGAATTAGATAAGTAAAGTAATAGAGTATTTTTTATTTAAAT
>NW_018243376.1:0-333 GCF_001263595.1 Phalaenopsis equestris | reverse complement strand
TCAATTGGATCCATGCTTCATATATGTAATTTTACTTGCGTGGTCAACTTTCATGTTCACTTTAGGTTAGTCATTTGAAACATAACCAAAAATTTAGGCTCACATGTTAGCAATCTTGACTTTAGGCATTCACATACAAA
Organism: Phalaenopsis equestris; assembly: GCF_001263595.1. Classification (NCBI taxonomy): domain Eukaryota; kingdom Viridiplantae; phylum Streptophyta; class Magnoliopsida; order Asparagales; family Orchidaceae; genus Phalaenopsis; species Phalaenopsis equestris. The sequence goes on along the minus strand of NW_018243376.1, from coordinate 193 downwards.
ACCTAAATTTATGGTATTTACATACAAAAAAAAGACAAAGAATAAATTTAATATTCACACCAAAAATAGAAAATTTTCATATTTACGTACACACCATTTAGATTTTATGAGTTTTGTATTTGATATTAAAATTTGAGTCTTAAAAGGGCGCCGAATTGGATAAGTAAAGTAATAGAGTATTTTTTATTTAAAT
>NW_018243375.1:0-420 GCF_001263595.1 Phalaenopsis equestris | reverse complement strand
ACGAATATGTCATTACAAGTGACAGTAGACCTTATAAAAAAGGGTTTTTGGTTGTCTTTAGGTCTTGTAATATCAAGCTCGTATGTGCCACATATGCATATCCTCGAAAAAGTCATCCAGAAGAACCTTAAAAACCATAAGACTAAAAAAGGTGAAGAGCTTGGTTGTATTCTTCAGAATTTCATACATGTCAAGTATCAATAACAACATAAAGGTCATCTAGAAGAATTCATAAGGTCGAATATCTCATCATAAACTTTAAAAACAAAAAACAAAACATGCAATAAAAATGTACATTATATATTATACCCACGATTGCCCCATAGGCCATTCAAGGGGAAGAAATACAGGCGAAAGAATTAGAAATAGAAGATTCCCTAAAACAAGATTCAAAATGGACATCATTGCATAAACCATCAA
>NW_018243374.1:0-1055 GCF_001263595.1 Phalaenopsis equestris | reverse complement strand
ATAATAAGGTCGAAAATTAGGATTTTCTTGATTATTTAGATTTTCAGATGGATTCACTGAATTATTATAATTATTCCAACTTAAATGAGTGTGATTTTTTCATCCAGGGTTAAAATAGTTAGAATAGGGATTGTTATTTTGATTAATTATAACATTTAAGATTTCATAAGATGGTTGAGTATTAATATTCAGTCCTAGTGAATTTTCTTCTAATACTAGAGGTATTTGAGAATAGTTCACTCTTATTTGATCAATATTTTTATAAATAGTAGAAATTTGAGATGCCAAAATAGACATTGCATCGAATTCATGAATATTGGCTACTCTCTTAGTATTTACCCTTTCAGAGGGCCATTAAAAATTTTTAGTAATCATTTCTTCAATTAAAGAATATGCTTCATCAAAAGGTTTTGACATTAATGATCCGCCCACAACAACATCTATAATATATCTTAATGATCATACTAATCCTTTGTAAAAGTTTTGAATTATTAACCAATCTGGCAAAGCATGGTGTGGACATTTTCTAAGAAGATCCTAAAATATTTCCCAGGCTTCATATATTGATTCCCCTTCAAACTGACAAAAAGATGTAATATCTTTTCTAAGCATAGCAATTTTCGAGGGTGAAAAATATTTAGCCAAGAGTTTTTGTGATAGATCTTCCCAAGTTCTAATAGAATGAATTTAACCAAACCTTGGATTTATTCTTTAATGAAAAAGGAAAAAGTCTAAGCCTAACAACATCATTAGACACTCCGTCATATTTAAATGTAGCACAAATTTCAAGAAAACTAGCAGGATGTAAGTTAGGATCTTTAGTAGGTGAACCCCCAAACTGATTATTTTGTACCATTTGGATAATAGCAGGTTTAAGCTCAAATAAATTAGCAACAACATCAGGATTTTGAATAGTTAAATGAAGTTTATCTGCTGTCGGATTCGCATGATCTTTTAAAGGAGTTTGTCAATTCTCAATTATTAAATTTTTTATATTATTCACCATTTCTTTCAAATTCATAATTTCTCTTTGTTGTTTTCAAATTTTTCTAACA
>NW_018243373.1:0-2442 GCF_001263595.1 Phalaenopsis equestris | reverse complement strand
AAAAAGAAGAGAACCCCTACAAGTTGATGTAAAATCGTAATCCCTACTGCAATAAGACTTCAAATTCTACACACCTCTTCTATGTAGTGCCCAAGCTCACCTTATATAGCCCTTGCCAAAAATTCTTTGGAAAATCATGCCAAAATAAGAATTCGGCTGACGCGGCATAACTATGTCTATGGTTGGTGTAGTTACGCCGCATTTGGCGTAGGCGTAGCTACGCTGAGCCCTTATGTAGTTATGTCAAATCGACAATGAACCTAACCTAATTGCGTTCGGGCCTCGCGTAATTATGCTAATCCCCTAAATTTGGTAATTTCATTTTTTGACTTTATGACACAAACTCGCACTTTTAACCTGCGAAATATCGCCAAAAATTTTCCATAAGCCTAAAACCATGATAAATAGGGGAAAGAATATGGTGTATAAAGCAAAAAAATGCTTAAATTTACATCATATCATATACCAAATGAGACAATTCGACCATAATAGTTCAACCAGTTAATCGATTCAACCAAAAATTAACGTTCAATAGCTTGCCTATGATGATTTACACATAGATGTCTGCTAAGACTAAGACAACTCGATAACTTATTAAGGAAGCTCAACTCACCCCGCAATTGATTTAACAGAGCTTTCTATGAGATTTATTTGCCTAAGGAGACTAACTTATCACATGACTGAGCTCATTGATAGAGACATCACCAGCATGGTACACTTGAGGAAAGTTATTTTATAAGGAACATTTATTCATGAAGGGGGACAAGGATAATATTAAATATAATACTCTTGATACAAGAAGACAAAAGAGATAGGTCAAGGTTCTCTCAGCATCCAAGGGTAATGAGTGCTTCCTTTGTAATGATAAGTAACTCATATAGATGAGGATAATCACTATATGCCAGGGGATTCCAAATAGGAGAGGGAATATCACGATTTTGAATTCTCCTTTCCTATTTTCTTAGTGCAAAACTCTCATTATTCCAGTTCTTTCCTTGGTTTTGTTGTTTCATTGACAAATCAAAATCTAATATCTTGAAAGGTGTGGTAAGCCTGATCATTCCACATAAAATGAAGAGTCACAGAAAGAGTGGAGCCAAGTAATAGGGAGATCACTAGTGACTTGAATTATCCAGAGAATTTGTGACACAATAAATCAATGAGCTGAAAGAGTAGATGCTGGCAGTAATTATTGATACCCTATAACAAATGCCAAAAACATCCTCAACTATCAAGGGAGCAAGCAATCTCTCCTTCTCCAAAGTCACCATCATCTTGGAGAACTAATGAAGGATCTTGTTCTTTGCTCTAGCAAATGAGGATGACACGTAGTATCTCGATAACATTGGTTTGGCTCCCTCGGAGTGTGAATGGGAAAGAAGGCGAACCTAAGCCCTCATACAAAATTGACTAAAGAATGTTTTTTTAGATAGATCATCGAGACAGATGCTTTAGAGAAATTTAAGAGTTCATATTTGAAATTTTATAGGGATAGAACCAATCGATTTGGCTACATCGCCTCATTCAAATAGGTTTTAAGGATCTTTTTATGGTATTCATATGATCATTCAATATTTCCTTTCTCAACGCTCCTTTTATCAAAATTAATAAAGGGATAAGGGAGATAGGAAAAAATGAACTGAAATAATATGATAAAAAGAAGGCTAAAGAGTTATTTATATGGTGCTCTTCATGATATGGGTTGGAGATATTTGTCAAAAGATACTTCAGCTTAATTTAACCCACACTATCATAGAAGAAAACTTTTAGAAAACTTTTAGATACTTCTCACATATATCTCGATGATTATAATTTATTCTGAAATCGTAGAACTTCCAATAGAACACATTCTTCTTAGTTATATCTTTGGGGATTGTTCGCCGCCAAATTGGGAGTGTATTTTATATATATATATATAGTTTTGAAAAGTAATAGTTTAATTTTGAAAATACGAGATCGAATTGATCTCATATAGACAATAATCTAAATGAAAGAGCACTACACTGCAAGTAATGCATCTATGTTGATGAATAGACATATTATTTACTAGTAAGACTCGATTAATTAAACTAAAGAATTTATGACATCTGTTTTAGTCTGCGAAACCATTTATGTTGGCCGACAAATGTATCCTATCTAATATGAAAAATTAGTAGGGTTTATATAAAGTAGGGTTCTAAATTTTCCCGTAATAACAAGCTCATATGGTTAATTACATCATAAATAACCAAGGTCACCTAATAAAACTCTCAATTTAGATCAGAAAGTATTATTTTCAAGAATTTCAAAGTTTAGGACTTTCAATGTTGGACAAAGGAGTGTCAAATGGGAAAAAATCAAGTTTGGAACATTTATTATATCTAAATAGAGAAAACTAAGAAATGTCACAGATCTTAAGGAGAACCTCGACAACTACCCAAGTTATCTAATGATTTGACTTCA
>NW_018243372.1:0-2308 GCF_001263595.1 Phalaenopsis equestris | reverse complement strand
TATATATCTATACATAAATTCAATTAAATATTATCTTCCCAGGTTGACAACTAACCTGTGCTTTTAGTGTTTCTAAAGTATTCATAATTGCTTATATTTCCATTTCTAAACCACATTAAGCAAATTCAAATCAGGCTTAGTTCACTACCAGGCCCTTGAGCTTCTTTCATGGATAAAATTATAGTAAACAAAAATTTTAAATTAAATAGATTTAATTTTTATCAAAAGATTGTACTTATCATCTAATAAAAAATTAGGGGCTTCAAATGAGTAAGTTATTATCTTACTAGCCCAGGCCCAGTACCTTAGGATCATCCAAGTAGATCTACTTCCAAGTCATAACAATTTAGAGAAATTACAATTTTACCCTTGTTATATTAAAAGTGATGAGTTGGTTTCTACCTCTTAAACCCTTATGTTTCAAACATCCAAGAGAGTTCATTATGATCAATATTATCCATTCACTCATAAAATTAGCCAAAATTTTAATTGGAGCTTCAAATTCCATAATTACAATTTTCCCTTAGGGTTTTCCACTTCATAGTTCCTTAAATCTTACTCAAATGACTTTGGAACCTTCTTGTTATCCCATTCATGGGTTAATTAAAATATCAGAGAAAGACTTATATTTTTATTTAGTTTTAATAATTATTTTTACTTAAGAATAGGGAGTTTCAATGTAAATTCATTTAGTTGACCAAAAAAACCCTTTATTTTTAAGAATATTATTGGAGGTTCACTTAGATCAGAGGACCATTAGAAACAATTTTCATAATTTTTTGAGTTTTAATTTAATTATTAAAATTATTTGTTAATTTTAGTGGTTAGTTAATAAGAAAATATAATTTAATCTTAGAAATTACCTTTTATATTTTTCCTTAGTTCCTCAAATCTCAGAGAATTTAGAGAAAGAAATTTTACATTTTTGTGAATTTTATTTTATTTATTGTAATTATTTTAATGCAAAATTAAGGAAAATAAATTTTAGGCATTTAAAAATACATATCCTTATTAAAAAAAATAGAAAAAATATTTTAAGTTATCCTAAGTGATCAGGGAACAACTTTTGACATTTTGGTACATTTTGTATTGTTGTGATTTTTACCTATTTTTAATTATTTTTTAAATTAAAAAATAGCTCAAAAAATGAACCTTTTTTAACTTCAATTTTATTTTTCTTGAGTGCCCCTAGTCATAAAGATCACTCCAAACTACTTTTCATAATTTTTTAAATTATATTTTATTTATCATAATTATTTTAGTGCAAAATCCCACTTAGAAAAATAGACATTGATATTAAAGACAATTCGAATGAGTCTCAAATTTTTACAGAGACTTAATGTACTCATTATCTTCAATGTGGACTAAACTTTGTGATTTTTTGAATTATATTTGATTTTCTTAATTATTCATGAGTTTTACAGATTTAAATTTATGAAATTTTACCTTTATATATTTGAACTCCATTTATATTTTCCTATGGTCCTCTGACCACAGTGAACCTACCACAACAAGTCTTGTATTTTCTGATTTATATCTTAATTTTTATGAAGGCTTCCAATCTTAGGGGTGCCTCTGAATTTAAAAAAATTAAAAACCACTCCTAAGCACATGAAGATCAAGCCCTCCAAATTTAATGTCATGGTGATTAGTATTTATAAATTCATGATTAAAATAACTTCTAGAGTATTTAATTAATTAAAAATAAAATACATGACAAACAATTTTAATTTTGTTCATAATATTTTCTTTTGTTCACTAAGCATAGGGATATTTTGTTTTATTTTTATAATTTTTCTACACCAAGTTATAATTTTTACAAGTTTCAGAATTATTTTAAATAAAAAATGGCTTATTTTTCTATTATTTAGATGTTGTCATGTCATCCTCGGTGGCTCTGAAAGACCATGATGCACTTCCATTCAACACTGCCATCTAAGCTAGCTGTCACCCGTCCCGCAATTCACGTACCATCTCTTTGTTCGGCGCGATCTGGAGCATCCATTCAATACATGCAGAAATGGATGACAACTATTTATTGTCACCAAATGAGCTAATCCAAGAGCTGTCCACACAAAAAAAACTAATTTCTCGCTCAATTCTCAACCAAATGTCATGGGATTTTTTCTAATAGCTTCATCTAGGCTAGACAAGCCTATCTATATGGTCACATGCGTACCAATTTTTCTTCAAAATTGATGAAACCGAGCCAAAGTTTTGGAATTTGGAGTTATACCTTTGCTCAAGAGTTGAGGCTTGTTGACCTCACTTTTGGTTGAGGTAAAGTCTTTCCTCCTTAGTAGCTTAG
>NW_018243371.1:0-401 GCF_001263595.1 Phalaenopsis equestris | reverse complement strand
CAAATTTTATGGCCAACTTCTACTTTTGTGTCAACGAACTATTATTGTTACAGTTTCTACCACGACTTTTGTGTCCAACTGCTATATTATATGCTCTGACTATGGACAATGTGGCTAATTACTAAGTAATATTACAACCATCATATAAGATTTTGTGGCTAACTATTGTTATTATAGCCAATTACTGTATTTATTGTATCCCAACTATGGTTATTATAACTAAACTACAACAATATATCTGTGATTATAAATTTTATAATTCTATCTTATCTAATACAAGAGAAGAGTGATCAGATATACTTACAAATACATAGTAAATTAATTTACTGTGATTTTTTCTCTTTCTAAAGTTTTTCCACATAAAATTTTTGATGTCTTATCCCGCTACTTTTATTTCATCT
>NW_018243370.1:0-4157 GCF_001263595.1 Phalaenopsis equestris | reverse complement strand
TTTTTAATATATTATTGCTCCAAAGAAAAGCTTTTTAGTACATATAGATCCAAGTTTTTGTTTTAAGTTACCACGCCAACAAATTTGAGTAAAACATAATCTCTAATATTGTTTAATAATCAACGAGAGATCATACTCTTCACCATCAATACAGAGCCACATCCTTAACGGCGGCGGCAGCAGCCTCGTCACTGATCGAATTTACCAAGTTGAATCGGCAAGATATGCAACGCGGAGACAGAAACCCCGGCGTCTGGTACCGATCTTCCCCTCCCATCATCGGCATCGCCACACCTTTTTTCGCCCGGCTGACGTATCCGGCTCTGTACGTCTGCCCCAAAACCCCTTCCACCTCCTCCGACAGCCTCCCGAACTTGAACTGTATCTCCAAGTGGGCAAACGCGTCCCCCGCCGGCAACCCGTACCCGTGCGTCCTGTTCTCCTCCTCCCCTATTCCCACCGCCCTCACCTCCATCTCCACCATCCCCGACACCATCATCCGCACGCTGTTCGCCTCCGATGTTCGCTCCACCACCACCTCCCCCGTCTGGCTCCGCCATTCTCCATCGGACTCGGCCGGGAGGGCAATCGCGGCGCCGTCGAATAGCAATGAGAGCATGTCCACCGAATCATCCCATACTGCCACGCGCCGAGCGGCGACGATGAGGCTGTGGGACTCAAACATGACGGCGAGGGCTTGAATCCAAGTGAAGTCACGTGAACGCCCGGCGGGACGGATTCCGATGAAGTGAGCGTTGATGTGGAGGTGGCGGTCGGAGACGAGAGCAAAGTTGCCGCCTTTGGAGCCGTGGAAGTAGAACATGGTGCCGTCGCCGCCGACGAACCGGGGATCATAGCAGATGGACCCGAACCCGTTGCAATTCGGCAATCTATCTGTACATGAATCCAAGATCGATTCAGAAAAAAAAAAAGGTTTTTTAAAAACGGGGCAAGCCTCAAAAGAAATGAAAATTTGAAAATTTGGGCATACGCTTGCAGGTGGTTTCGCAGCGGCTGCTGCAATCGGCGAAACAAGCCTTCACGACTCGGTTTTTCCTTGGCTTGCGCTGAGGGCACTGTGCCGGGCACTGAATTATTTTGTATCGACACCTCCCTCTGGAAAGGCAGAAGAACCTCTCCTGACCGGTTTTAGGATTCTTGTCCAGAACAATATAGTTAGTCGATGCCGGATCCAAGTTCCCCTTTCTATTATCGCCCGGTCCAGCCTCCACCACCTCGGCCATGCTAACTCCTCCATCAAAGGAAATCAATTGGATTATCAGTGACACCAGCAGTAGAGTAAAGTTCAGTTTTTTACCACCAATTCTGTTGGCTCCACCACCTCGGCCATGCTAACTCCTCCATCAAACGAAATCAATTGGATTATCAGTAACACCAGCAGTAGAGTAAAGTTCAGTTTCTTACCACCAATTCTGTTGCCCATTTTGATCTGATCAGTGTTGGTTTATAGGTGGTGGAGAAGATAACTGCATTGGGTAGTTATTTATATTGGAGGGGATCATTCTACTGATTTGAAAGAGGGCACGCCGTTCCATGCATTGACTCGATAAAGTTTTGCTTGGATTTGGGAGAATTGCCATGTGCTGGGCCTAATGGCTCGGCGCTTTGTATGTGGATTTCCTGTAACAAGAGCTTGTTTGTGAAGCAAAGTCCATTCTTATTATGCAGATTTGCTTTTTGTTGTTATTATCGTTGAACTCCATAGAAATAGATCTCTCATCCTTCTCTAGCATTATTTGCATGTTACCACAAGCTCGATGACTTCTCTTTGAAGTTCAGCATCAATAAAATAGAATTTCACTGATGTTATACATGTCTAGTAGTATGCTTTGTCAACTTTCTTCTAAGTTTTCTTATTTATAGATTTTCTAATCCATTTATGGCAAAAATTGTGCAACAAGGGACTGGTCCAATAGAAGCACAATAACATATTAAGGGAGTATGATGGTAGCATAAGAAGGTAAATTGTGCCAATCACAACAAAGGTACAACAATCGGCATAGGCATAAGTTTAAAGAAAAATAAAAAGAGGCACTTGCATTAACTAAAAAATTAAAGTGACAATGCATATCAACTGGACCTAATCATGTACATGGAGATCTACACAATGAATCATAGGAGAATATCAAACTATTCGAGTTGGGCTAGATTTGAGAGGAACGATTCGAAGAGGGTAAGGAGTTAATGTCAAAATCAAAGCCATACAAGAGCCACTCATGCTAGACTTTTAGGATGATATGCTTTTAAGAGGAAAGTAGGGCATAAATGAACATAATTCTATCCAAAAAATAAAGAATTTTATTGGGTTAAGTAAAAAAAAGTGCTAGATCAAAAATCTGAGTTGCCTTTTAGTGTGATGTTTGAGTGAATTTTTAATGGTAATCATATTGAATAGCTGAAAACCCCTTGATTGTTTTCAAGGAGTGAGTTAGATGGTTTGCTAAGACGACTAAACAGTTCAGTTGGATTAATTCAACCAAGAAACCTGATCGGTTAACTAGCCATTAAGATCATTACACATATACTCAACCTAGTATGCTCATCAACTAATCTTAGGAGACCACTCACCCAAGAAATCAAAGACATTAATTCACCCAACAAGAGAGCAACCCTTCCAGAAGATCGAACCTCCTAGAAATTCATCTCTCCTAGGAGATCAACTCCCCTAGAATAATCAACTCCCTCTAGAGATCAACTCTCCTCTGAGATCTACTTATCCAGGAGATCAACTCTTCCAGAAATATTAACTCTCTTAGGAGATTACTAGATGTGGAAAGTTCTAGGAAAAATATTTATGAGGATCGATTATCAAGACAAGACTTAACTATCAATACAATACATTACTAAGATAATATTAATTATAATGCCCACTTCAAACGAAAATAGAAAAAGATATATCAAAGAACTCTTAGGATTCATGTGTAAAATATATTTTATTTATAACGTGTAAGTAAAACCCTCTATAAATAGGGGATATCATTGTAATACGATGATGGATTTTAAATACTGAAAGACTTATTTCTTTTCTTATTCTTCCGTCTTTTTGGCGCTCTAACATTTCTATTATTCTAACTCTTTTATTGGACTAACACTTACAATTAAGGATTGGTGTGTCATCAACAAATTCTTGTCATCTGTCATTAATCTCGATGCATTTTTTGAATAATAAGTATTCTAGATTTAAATTCAAGATCATCTAAGGTCCCATTTTAACCTTTGATAAGTATACGAAGGATGATATCTTCCTTATCTAATTGACCGTCGGCCGCAAGAATGTTATTCATAACTATTTTAACCTTTGATAAGTATTGAGTCATGGATTGGTTGCATATAGACATGCTGTGGAGCTCATTTTTTAGTTGAATCAAATGGAATCTATTGGTGGGGTTGTACTCGTTTTGAAATGGTGTTCCACACTTTCGCTGTCATGGAGAAATGCAAAATGTAGGGTAAAATAGAAGATGAGATGATAGAGTAGAGTGCGGTCGTCAAATTTTGATACACAAAAGTCCACATAATGTAGATGGGATTAAGGGTGGGGTTTTCATTGGTAAGGTTAAGAATTTTGGGTGGACAAGGATTGCTACCATTTAAGTAGCCCATAAATCAATTTGTAGAGGAGTTTAGGGACTTGAGCTCTCCATAGGGGGTAATTTTCAGTTGAGAGTTGGATGTGGGAAATGTTTTTGAGATTGCTAATAAGAAATTTAAGACTAGGAGGAATACTCGTTGCTTGTGCCATTTCCACAATATTTTCAAGTGTTTCGGACAATTGGAAGGTTTTAATTTATCATATTGATGCTGAGAGGAAGGAGACTAGAGAATGAGAAGTCGAGAATGCAGGTAATGCTTCACAGGAAGAATCTGAAGCAAAATATTGTTGGTTTCTTTGATACCATAACAACACAGAAGAAAAAATAGAATGCAGAGGCAAGGAATACCGAGAGCAAAAGCAAGTAGTCTAGTTACAGCATATGGATAAATTGTATTTCTATTTCATCAAAGCATTACATACTATCCCTCATCTATTTATATAAAGGAGAAGATAATTCTAGAACAAATCATAATACCACTAGGAGTTAGTTAGGATGCCCATTATTGCTCCTGCATAATCACTAGTGGTGGTGGTCCTACAC
>NW_018243369.1:0-1204 GCF_001263595.1 Phalaenopsis equestris | reverse complement strand
AAACAAGCACAATATTTCCTAACACAAACACAAAAGTAAATAATTAAAGTTAAAACGCGGAATAAAAATCACATTACAATCCACAAAGTACTGGGCAACATCTACAACTAAACATCTAAATTTAACTACCACACTAACTTTATAACAAAAATTAAAAATTATCCAAGTACAACGTAATACTAAAAATGAAAGTCCAACTACATAAACATTCATTTCTATTACAAAAAGATTACATAAAATAAAAATACAAACATAAGTACATCAATTTCATTCTATATCAAAATCCCAAGCTATATCTTCATCTACTTAACTAGCAGGTGGATTGGGTTGATATTAAGTATATCGGGGGCATTCAGGAAATGAATCATCAGGCTCTCCTCTGTAGTGTCAGGCCTGAGCGTCATAATAAGATAATAAGCTATCTCAAAATCGAATCGAAATGCCTCTACAAGTACTCACTATCATAATCATGTCTGCGTTCTAAACCTCCAATGCTTTTGTTTATTAAATCTATGCTCTTCCTCTGCAAGGTCAACTCATTCATCAAATCTATTAAGGTAGGGGAGCTAGAAGGAGGAGGAGGGTCATAACTTGTAGAGGGGACATCTCTATTGGTAGAAGGTTCCTGAATCTTACTTCCAGTTCTCCATTTCTCATGGGATACATAAGTCTTCATATTAGATTTACTAATGGGTTTCATAAGGTGAACCCATTCTTCATCTCCAGCTGCCACTCCAGAAAGTTGGCAAAGTGTATAAATAAGTCCAGGATGTCCTAGACCTCCACTAGTCTCACTTCTTGTCGTAGTCAATATATCCTTGAAAATAATTCTCCCCACATTTATAGTTTTATTATTCTGAATACAGAAATTTAGAATAGCTCTATCTCTAGTTACCTCACTATGGTGATAAGTCGGTAACAGAGTAGAGGAAATGAAATAGTGCCACGCCTTAGAGGTGGCATTCAACATGGAAGCAGAAAAGTTTACCCATTCTCGCTGCTTTATCTTCAACATTCCTTTCTCATCAGTGAGAAAGTTAATCACATTATTGAGGGGGCCTTCCATTGTACTAAACGATTCATAGTGGCAGTTGTAAGGATCTGAGACTTCATAGAAAGTGTTAATGTGGGCGACTGTAAATTCTACAGGAAATTCACGCACTTGTAAAATTCCATCTTCAAAATAAATCACATTGGCGTAGAA
>NW_018243368.1:0-654 GCF_001263595.1 Phalaenopsis equestris | reverse complement strand
ATTGAACAGAAATGAATTAAGTAATAGTAAATGAAATTCATAAAATTTATTTCACATTTAAATTTTCTGTCTTTTGTAGTTCACAATTAAAAAAAGTAGTCTGTCATTTGTAGTTCATACGGACACCGAATGCAGATATACATGCGGTGTCTGATTTCCACCGTCGATCATCGCGATCATTTAAAAAAAAAAAAATTAAAAGTAGAACCCACCGAAATACATTTTTACGGGTGATCGATGGTGGAAATCGGACACCGCATGCATGTCCGTATGAAACAATTTTCATCCCAACTTCAACCACTTCCTTGGGAAATTCAATGGGCGTCTTTTACAACATTTTGTTTGGATGACATAACTTATGATTGTAGTTAACAATTTGCTAATCAAGTTGACTTAACCATGGTTACTTGCTAAGCTGACCTAAACTAATATCAAATTAAGATGCTTAACTATTGATTCCTTTTTTTTTATTTTCCCACCATTTGCTTTAAATTAAAATAAAAATCAGCTGTCCAAGAGACACATGACATAAGATTTTGGGCGTTAGACATTCAAATACATTAGAATTGTGTGTCTTGCATGCAAATTCTTCCAACAAGAGACCATTATTTATATTTTATAAATAAATTTAATCTTCTCCGATTGGTAAATGAC
>NW_018243367.1:3964-4567 GCF_001263595.1 Phalaenopsis equestris | reverse complement strand
GTAAACGAGCAGAACACGAACAAGTTTTTAAAGCTTGAATTACAAATGAGCCGAACACGAATGGCTCTTTGTTTGCTCGTGTTCGGCTCATTTTAGCTCGAAATAAAAAATATATATATAATTATTTATATAATAATATATTATATATATTTATATCTAAGTTTAAATCATAACACCATGGTGGTAAAGTGATTAGCGTCATCTTTTGCATACATTTGGTCCGGGTTCAAGTCCAACGCTTTGCATTTATTTTTTTTCAATTTAATTTTAACGAACCAATTTCGAGTCAAACACGAGCCGAAATCGAACACGAATATTTAAATTGAGCCGAACACGAACACACTGTTCACGAGCCAATTTCAAACACGAGCCGATTTCGAACACGAGCAGTTTTTTAACACGAGGAGTTTCGAACGAGCCAAACAAGAGCCAAGCCCGAGCTTGGTCAAGCTCGGCTCGATTACAACCCTAATTCTTGCAGCGCCGTAAAATACTAGAAGGCAAAAAGGAATCAATCCAATTGTCTTATTTCAGGGCCCTAACTATTTCTTCCATGATTCACCGAAAGAAGAGAGCTTGGAGGCGAGAGAGATAGAGGGAAAG
>NW_018243367.1:1575-2883 GCF_001263595.1 Phalaenopsis equestris | reverse complement strand
TATATATATATATATTGTTGAATTTCAAAATATTCTTCGAGTTACGCTTATGAATGAGAAAATTATTGCATATGGACACTACATGCAGAGATGCATGCGGTGTCTGATGAGGATGTATTTCGGTGGGCCCCATTTTATTTTATTTTTTTTTTACAAAAAAAAATTTGATTGCATCCTCACCGTAGATCATCTTGATCTAAGGTGTAGATCGGACACCGCATGCATCTCTGCTTGCGGTGTCCGCATGCAATAATGTTTCCATGAATTGAGGGTTGGTCATATAGGAAAAATAAGAGAAAAATGAGAAAAAAAATAAATCATAAATAACAATAATTATGTGAGAATAGATCTATTAGTCATTTCCATAGAAATGATCCTTCTATTTGAAGTCATAAAATGAGTATAATAAATTACTTGATTGCCCCTCATTTAATAGGAATATTACAATTTTTTTATGAGTCATCACACATTTATATATTTATAACCGAACTAGGTATATTTTGATCTTTAATTGTTGTTGGCGTCGTTTCATATCTGTAACTGTTCTAGGCACCGTTTCGTATTAATAGTTGTTTTACTTCATCATGTGGTATTCGTTCGACCAACTGAACTATCTTGGGTCACTTGTTACAATGAAAGCTATTGTGAATACTCATTGTGCTTTGGAAAGATTATTCTATCAAGCAGATGACTCAATACCATAATCTGATAGGCAAACTATCTTCGATCGATGAATCTATATAGAAGGATTTCATGTCGGGCGACACTTGTTCTTATGAATGCCCTTTGTGCTATTTAAGTCTTTATATATGTGCGACGCTCCTTGGTCTGACTATCGCTCGGTCAGCCCAAAATTCGGCCGACTGGAATGACACCAGAGTGCTCAGTCTTTTACTGCTCTTTTCTTGTGATCCGTTGGATCTCCTCAAAATTCATGCAGCCACATTTGTAATGTAACCCTAAACATATTTCTATACGGAGAGCTATACCCTAATGAGTTGGGCAGTCTGGATCATGTGATTCATTCCGGTAAATGGGCTGTATTTGTATCTAGAATATGTTATGTTTATGTTTTGTTTTCTTTTGAATGTATTTTACATTTGAGTTAACCTAAAATAACACATGCTCATTCCATCATTTTGCACATTTGTTTGGATCCTAAAGTTCTTTAGGGACCCTCATCATGCATATTGATAGGCTTATACATGTAAAATTTAATTAATAGGAAGGCATAAGTCCTACTTATAGATAAGTAGGCATGAGGTTTGTAACATATACATATATATATATATATATATATATATATAT
>NW_018243367.1:0-1401 GCF_001263595.1 Phalaenopsis equestris | reverse complement strand
TATATATATATATGATATAGATAATGCTAGATATAGAGTGAAAAAGTAAAATTACACAGAACTCATCCAATTGGCAGGAATTGTAGTGCCACGCAACAAATAAGTATCACTGCCCTTGACACATGGCAAAAGTAGCTTTTGATTTTTTCTTTTCTTTATATCCTTTCGGCTAACATAAACATTAGAATTTGGCAGCATTCATAAACTATATATGACAACAAATAATTTAAAACTTCATGTCGCAAATTTCTATAATAAATATTTCATTGCCATGGTATCTGGTTACAAATACATGAGACAAAGTTTCTATATAAATCTAAATAAATGATAAATATTTTTGTATACTATTCTTATATAAAATTTCTCGAGAAATATTTGCGTACGTAAGACATACGCAGAGTTTATACATATTAGGTTATTCAGAAGGTACATGTAGGTTACACTTAGGTTACAGGAAGAATTACAAGAGATATAACCTAAATGTAACTACCTGTATCCTCCTAATAACCTAATATGTACGCAACTCTGGTTATGTCTTACGTACGCAAATATCTCTCAAATTTCTCCCAGATTGCATTAATTTATGGCCTTTTCATTCAAGTTATAATATCTTATTTAAGGGAAAAAAATAAAGGAAGATTTATGTATCTATCACTCAATTAGTATGTTTTTACATTTCAAATATTTAAACTTCAATTTTTACGTATATACCAGAATAAGTTAATTCAATATATTTTTATATTATTTTTTTAAAATAAATCAACTTATTTTTGAAATACTCCATGTAATTTTAAACTATTTTGAGTAATTTTAAACATAATTATCATTGTCATACACCATCATCAACCTTCGTCATCAGTATGACTTGATGTTGTCATTTATCTTCTTAAATTGTCACCTTAATTAATTATCGTTGACCATCGCCCGTATTGTCGACAATCACCCCGACAACCGCTCATAGTTATTAGTCATCACTGTGACTATTACATTGTCAATGATTTTCTTCATCACCATAAAAAAAATTTTTTAATAAAAATCTATTTTTAAATCAAATACATTTTTTATTCAAATCAAATTATAAATTAGATAAAATTAAAAAAAATTAAAAAATAGGAAGAGAAAAATGGTATCAAATTCCCTCTTGGATTCATATTGTTTATTTTTTGGCACACCTCAATCCAAAATGATACTTGAATCAGTAAATTGAAATACCACATAATTCTTATATATTTAAATATTTAATATCTCGATTTTGATATTTACTTCCATGATATTTTAATCTCATAATTATATAGAAATATATACATAACATTATTTTTTTTATTTAAAAAAAGTAATATAATTGATATTTTGGATGGGTTAAAAAACTAATGTTATAGTGGCATAAACATACTAATTAAA